>NC_059670.1:18484848-18787878 GCF_905147105.1 Pieris brassicae | reverse complement strand
AGAAAACAGTTACAATTTTATTTGTATTGTAAGTCATAAACATGACAGCCTAAATATTTTTATTTTTATATAACAGTGGGCAAACGGGCAGGAGGCTCATCATCGTGATTCCGCCGCTCATAGACACATTGTCAGAGGGCTTGCAAGTGCGTTGCCGGCCATATAAGAATTGGTACCCTATTTTCTCGAAAGACTCTCAGTCGAATTAGTTCTGACATACATTGGTGGCCAGCTGTGATACAAAACAGATCATTATTAAATGTAACAGTTAAACGTCTATCGGCGCCTACTCACCGCATTATCAAAATAAACTAAATATTTAAAACAATACACTATGTATGAAATAACATTATTTCTTATTTCTCATGATTGGTCTTGTATTACCAAGAGAGCTAAATGTATTAAGCGATAATTATTTATGTACGTAATATAGGCTCGAATTTTTTTCCATGATCCAGATCGGTGGAACAAAAAAATACTTTCGATAATTAAATTATAACGTCGAAGTTAGTAATATTCCCTGAATACACAAAATATATTATTGTAATCTGAAGCTCAGTTATATAAGTGTAACGCTCAGTCCTATCATGGTGTTACACACAGAGATCTATAAAAAATAGTCAAGGAAGCAGAAATAAATATCTGTAATTAAAGGAAGGAAGGAACTTCACACCAGATGGAAATTTCACACCAGCCAAGCTTTACGTCATTCCAGGTCACCCAAGACTACTCGATGATAAAACTAACAAATTTCAAGATATTTTATATGAATATATAATAAAAAATATGCAATACCGATATGTCTCATACTGTCTTATTCCCACGTCCAGAGCTATAGACAATTTATAACACTGTCCCCAACCTACTACTTTGTTTATTTCTCTTGAGAATACACCTTATTATTGGACAAAAAATATTTTCTTTGAATATAAAGTGATCATACAAATACTGTTTTGTTATTTCAAACAATATTTCTTTTTATTTTAGCATAAGCGTCAATTGCGTGGAAGCGTAAAGATATTTATTTATGTACACTTCGTTACAGTTATACAAAATTACAATATAATTAAAGAATTAAATGAAGAGGAGTGTAACGGGTTTCACTCGAAAACAATGACATATTTGAGAGAAAATAAAATAAGGTTAGCGTAAGAAGTTCAACAAAACTATTAAAAAGCTTAGATATAAATAATGATCAAAACAATGTAAACAAAACATAACATAGATAGTGGAAAAATACATATATAAAAGAAATGGGCAAATGAACCACGATAACTTTAGTTAGACAAGTTAGTGCGACTGTTAGGGATACGATGTTGACAGGTTATGCTTGTACAGTAGAGATTGAAAGAAATACAGAGAAGACGGTAAACGGACGGGAAGTGAATTCCATAGCCTCATTGCAGAGCAGAACCTTAAAAGATTCGGCAAGAAAGGAAGAGTTATGAAATGGGATTTTCAAGCTATGGGTTCCCATTAATATGAAATCGTTTTTGATTTAAGAAGGAGTTTTAAGTTTGAACGGGATGGAATATAAGAGATGAAGAATGTACGTAACGTACATACGTACAGCGTTCAGACGACGGCGATTTGTTTTCATGAGTAGTGGAAAGTTCATATAATTTAGCATAAGAATTAAATATAATAAGTAGGTAGAATTTAATACTCAATTATAAAACATACATATGTAAACGAGCCAAGGCTGTACATTTTACTGACTCAGACTGAGTTTCTTAGTTTTATAAGAGTGGTGATGTCCTAAATTCGAGTTACGCCCCGACAGTATAGCCAGGCGTAGGCACTCTCTTCAACTGTTACATTGCATTCATTCGTACATCTGTACCTACATACATAGCAATTAGCAATTCATTATTTCGCTTATATTCTATTGCTGTACACGAGTAGTACAGAGTAAAAATAAATCTTCTACTTTTTAACGCACCTAGGAACCGTACAATATGTTTGCATAATATGCCTAACTGAGATGCTTAAACTTATAGAACATTTCAAAGCATTTTTATATTCCTAGTTTTTAATATTAAATAAAGCATGCATCAAAGACAAATTGATTCAATACATAATTTACAAGCGGCTGATGATTAACAACTATTCCTAACCATAAAACCGACGATACGGCCATAAAGTCCGCCATAAATAATTCCGCTGACATTAAATTTATTGGTTTCAGTAAAAGGATATTATCGTTGTATCTAATTACTGTCACTTTGATAAATTACATGCATTTTACGAGTCATAATGATACTTTGTGTGAACAGTCCGTCGTTCGCAATGGATTGGATAGAACTGTTAAATAGAGCACAGTTTCACGGAGCTGCAAGACTTGCGTCTTCGAGACATAGGTATTTTTGATTTTAGAAAAATGTATCTAACAGCACGACACTATTGTAGTAATAAATGAGCTTTCACGCCTTCAGTTTTATTACATTCGCTTGGTTAAACGTGGGTATGGACTTGCGGAATTTTCTTTCTATATATTTGCATTAATTATATTTTCTCATATAGTATCTCATCCAAAATTGTAATACGTAAGTCAAACACATATAATAAAAAATATAAAGAAAAATTATCTAGAAAACTTTAGGGATTTCCATCTTCATGGGTTTCTATCTATACGTGGGTAACACTGAAAATGTTTAGAACTGGCCACTTAAAAACATTTCTAATAAAAACTTTTTTTTATTTCAATTTTGGAACTCTTTGGTAACCTAATGTAGTTGCATTCATTTGTCATTTGTTTTTGTGAATTGGCGGCAAATCTAAAACTCTTGTGTATCGTGAAAATGAACCTAACGCAAGAAAACAACAAAGCTAAAATAGGCTGCGATTAGCATTTTTTAATGAAGCCCCATCTCGTGTCACTATATACAATTGGTTAAACGAGTTTAAGCGTGGACGTAGCAATCTCAATGATGATTCGCGTGAGGGGCGTCCTTTATCAGCGACAACGGAAGATAATTTAGTACTGTGCGACGCATGATAGAGGAAGATAAGAGCAAGGCAAGCCTAGGCATTGGTATGAGTCAAAATATATTACATGAACGTTTAGGTTAAAGCTTTCATAAACATCTATCTACGATCTAAACACCTAGATAAGTTCAATGGTGGTGACTCAAATGCTGTATTTCACATCGTAACAGGCTGCTGGAAAGCTGGATTTATTGTTACGAACCCGAAACCAAAACACAAACATCTCAGTCATTGTTTCCTTTTGAGGATCGGCCAACTAAGGTAAAGAAAGGAAGAAGTCAAGGAAAAAAGATGATTGCCTCATTCTTTGGTCGGAAAGGTCATTAGTTCTAGACGATGGAACAGTTACTGCAGACTGGTATGTCAATCGCTGTTTGCCCGTTGTCTTGAAAAAAAAACTGACAACAGCGGCCTCGAAGCAGGATCCTCCTTGACCACGACAATGATTCAGCGCACTCCGCAAAACGGACTGTTGAATATTTGACTATCGCAGATCTGGCGCCCTGCGACTTCCATTTTATACCCAACAACTAAAGATAAAATTCTAAGTATTCGCTTTACGAGCCCTGAAGGTGCTGTGAAAGCGTTCGAGAATTACCACAGAAGAGACCCTACAGAGTCATACATTAAGCCGTTTGTGATTTTCTAAACATTTTCAGTGTTACCTAGGTATTTAGACCCTGGAGATTCAATTCTCCGTAAAAAAGTCTCATGAGGCTTACCTTAGAACGGCAGACTAAATGATTGATGCGCCGTTGACGAAATATGTTTATTTTCTTTGGAAATCAAACTCGAATCAACAAATATAATGCCATATGTTATACGCCATTTGCATTAAGCAATAACATAAATAAAATGTCGAAGAATCGGAATTTTTGGGTTCGATAAATAGCAAAAAAAATACTGTTTCAATATAGTAAGCTCACAAGGTTGTATACAATTATAAATAACTACTAAACGCAGACAATGTTTTTCTTATAAATAATATTATAGGTAATAAAAATACAAAAGTATCTTTTTAAAAGACACAATTTCACAGGTTCCAATGGTTAGTTGCGCATATACTTTTCTTCTTTTGCTCAGTGACTGTGGTTTATGTAACAGTCACCAGATTCTATGATAATCCTACGTACATCGTAAAACTCGCCTCTATAATACCTTTGAAGAACTTTCCAACTATTGTGGTATGCCCGGAGGTTCATTTCTTGGATCATAAGATTGATGAGTTTCTCAGTAAATTGTAAGTAAGCCTGATTTATAACTATAACTGGTTAACCATTTTAATAAATAATTATACCATCTAAACTATCGTTAATAGAATAAAGCCATTATATATTGATAACTTATGCTCAAATAGTCGTAGTCAGTAGAATGAAAACTATGCAAATCATATCGTTAAACAATTATTAGATTGGAACTGGCCAATTTATCATAGTATAAAGTAATCAATCTTGACATCAATACTCACGAAAATGTAATGATGATCAAACTGCAAAAACACAATTGTTCTTGAGCACTTCCTTAAGTTCCAATATTGTTTGGTTTTAGCCTAGTATTAGTCTCTTACAAATAAACTTTAGTAAAACTGATTAGATAAGGACGAGGTTTAGTGAGATGCGGTCTTTAGGACAGCATGTCTACTCTAGTGCCTTTTTGACACGTTTTAAAGGAGCACATGTTCTATTCTCTGGGTAAGGTTCTAGAGGATAAACAGTTTTAAAAGCCTATACATAATATATATAATTCATAGGAAGTACGAGTCAACCCGTAAAATAGTAAGCAATTTTAAGAAATGATAAACCAAATTCCAGAAATTATACGTTTCTATACGTTTAAGATGTAAACCCATCAAGTCTCTAGTGTTTGTGTGTTCCACAGACACATTTTAAAATCTACTATATATATAGCGGCAATATGTGGACGACCAGCTGCGAAGCGAAAAATATTTTTTTTTATTTATATAGTATCTTAGAGCAAAATCCTTTCAGAGTGTTTCCCCCGTCAACAAACATTACTTATATTAGAGAAGTATTACCACAGTTAGCAGCATTTTACTCCAGTGATACTGTGTACAAAGTAAAAGATTTAGAGAGCATACTAGAACTGTTGGCACACAACGAGCTGGATATTGAAAGTGCAAGCCTCCTGCTGACAGCCACGTGTGATGAAACAATACTAAAGTATGTATATTATATTTATAAATTATACAAAGTTTGTTATTTATGGTTCATCTGTATCTGGTACTTTGTATGCCTGGTATTTCAGACGTTTTGAAGACTTTGGCCTTATGTGAACTTCTTAAGGTGTCCTAGGCTATAAATCGGTTACTCCACATGCTAGAGTTGTCAACACTAGAAACCCCAAGTCAATAGGATATAAAATTATATTGTACTGTATTAAACGTAAAATCAAGTTGCTAGTCATATTCTCAATCATATTTTTAGATGTTCCTGGAGGGGTAGAGACGCAAACTGTTCCTCATTATTTCACATGGAACTAACTAGCTACGGTTTTTGTTGCGTTTTCAATGGACGCTCGTTCAGAAGGTAAATATTTAATATTTCGATTTATTATTCTTATAATTAAAACTACGAACACCGAGAAATCTGAATGAATGAGGTTTCTGTATATTTGTATAGTTATAATATATTCTTGTTGATTGAATAATTGTATATTCTAAACCATAACATCCCCAAAACATTACGGTCACAAATAATATTTCAAAGGAGACTTAAGAGATTTCTGAGAATTTATTTTTCCGCAGAGAGGTACGAGAACCTAAAAACATTAAAAAGGAGGTTGAAAAGATGCATATAAATAAAATGGGAATGATGTATGGATTGAACATCGCGATTGAACAGAATGTGACGAAGCCTCCGGTTAATCTAGATTTATCGTACAAATGGGTAAACAACTCATTATATATAATATAAGTTCTGCTATAGTTGAATATTGAAATTGTGAGAAAAATGTGTGGATAGGTGCGAAGGTGATAAGTGGAGATAACCAGCATTTATTGATTTAACTGTCCATCGATTGCCGCGCAATCCGATTTCAATTTCAATCGATAAACAAACTGCCATCAAAATGGCAAAATTGTATTCGTATATTATTATATTATATTATATTCGTATATATAATTAGGGATAATACTTAGATTAGGTAAAACAAATTTGATGATGATATATTTAATAATGAAAGTATAGAGTCTTTTGAAAGTATTTTTCATTATTTATTTACACTTTAATTGAGAAACAACGACACTTGATTTAAGTATAACCATTATCGTTTCTTTAAAAATTCTTTGGTACAGATAAGCACGAAAAACCCCGGAAATATGTATGTTGATGTCTTATCCAACGGTACACCTGTACCTCCTGGTATAGAGGTTTGGGCAGGCTTTACAACGTCGTCCATTCAGCTAACTGGGGAAGCGCGAAACCTCAGTCCAAATCTTCGCCGTTGCTACTTAACTGATGAACCACTTAAATACTTTCCCGTATATCACAGGTATATTGTGTATTAACATAACTTTGACATTATATATTAAAAATAAAACTAGGAGACTAATTCACAATTAATGTCATAATCAAAACAATTTTTTGTATGTTATTTAAAAAAGCGATTAAAGGACTGCTTTCTGAACACACCTTACGTATTTGGAGATGCTATTGAGACCTGACATGTAGTTATATACTAATACACATTACACTAACTCGTTGACCCATGCGCTCACGAGTGTTACGCATTGCGTATTTTTTGAAAACCATTGGGAGAAAAAACTGAAATTAGAAATGTAATTACACTATTTTTTTAGTAACTTTCTTATGAAAGATCTAGTATTACACAAATATTCATTCTGACTTTTCATACAGCTGGATTATTCACTTAAAAGGACTTGGGAATCTCACATTATTCAATGCATACAATTTTATTCTTTTTGGAAATAAATAGTAATTAATATTACTTGATTATTTTCAAATGTCAATCGTAAGATGCATAGCCAAGCTTTTTGCTTGTTCATATGAAAATTCATGCGCTCTCAGTAACTTCCCATAGCCGTATCGTGACGTGTTTGTATGCAATTATGATGCTCTCAATATCCATACCACTGCTAACACCATGGTAATGTACAAATACATTAATATTTAAATCTACTAGGGGTTACAGAGTTTCGAAGCGGACTCGAAAGTGAATAAAGAACCAAATTCCTAGGCTAGCACTAGTTTGAGCTTCCGTCTCCCGTCTCTTATCTTTTTCAGACGCTACTGCAAGTTAGAGTGTGAAATGGAGCAAGTGGCATTGCAGTGTAAGTGCGCTCTTTTGAATTATCCTCCCGTACTTGGATTGCCCATGTGTGGTCCAAGAGAGTTAGCATGCGCCAGAACAGCTGCAGGTATACTACTAAACGACTTAAGAAAATAAAGTTATCAGTATGTAGTGTGTATGATCTATTTTCAGGAATATGTATTCGTCCACAAAGTTAAGAACATATCAGGTATTTCCAAATTTCTTCAAATTGGTTCAGTAATTGTAACAATATTTCTCCAAGCAATTCTCTTGGCGTATATCATAGGTACCTAGGTAATGTTGCCGTAGGGTGTAAGGTATTTATTTATTTTTATTTAAGTTCTTAATTTGAATTAAGGGCCATCCGTTAACATTATTTCATCTTCAATAGTTTCCTTTGTCTAAAAGGCCTGATGCTAGTAATGAATTATAAGTCTGAAATGTATTTCAGTTCGATTTAAAGTTTGCTATTGTCCATTATCTTGCGATAACGAGAAGCTAATCATGAGGCATTTTTCGTTCCCTTTAACTCCAGACACGCCTACATATGATGCATTCTAGTAAGTTATAAAAAATATATACTCTAAACATTTGTATGTGTTAGTCAGCCGGTCTGTAGCTACTCTATGTACAGTGAAAACCCTATATAATGACTCTGATGGAACTGTGCAGTTTATGTCGTTATAGAGTATCGTTAAATTGAGAGAAGAAAAACGTATGGATAATCCATAACTCCTACTTATTAGACATGGTCAACCACAGTATACACAAGCAATCAATGAAAATTTGTAAACAAAATAATTAATTTCTTAGAAATTTCGTATGCATTATGCCGACAGTCGAGTTTATTGCGGGCTAGGATAGTAAAGCGTCAAAAGAACTTACACAGCTGCGCAGTTTTTGACTAATTTTAGCAACTTAAAAAGTACTTTAATACAGTTGTTGTCGTTATTGAGTGTATTGCTATGCAGTGTATCATTGTATGGAAGACAAGCTAAACCAACCAAAGTCAATTTATTTCGACACTTTAGGGAGTTCATCGTTAAATAGAGGGACGTTATATAGAGTATGCACTGTATCTATCAAGTGCCGAACGACGAAATTTGATCACACTTGGAAACAAAATTACACCTGATTATTTTGCAAATGCCTTTTTTGCCATTTACCTAGAGTTGTATCTTCTATGGGAGCTGTATCTATCACGATACAGTTTTTTACTAAATTATTAGTTTTTGTTTTATTGTTTTTATATTAAAACACTCAAATTTTAAGTATGTATGTTTTCGGCAAACGCCGTTGGCTTTTTGGGTATGCCGGTTTCCTCACGCTGAAGTCCGTCATTGTAGTAATGCGAGCGAGTAGTGAGTAGATGTGCATATAGTTACACAGTCTGTTTGCACCTACGACCTCAGGAATGAGAATCTCACGCTGAATCATCTAGCTTAACACTGTCCGTTTTCATCCTACAAATAACTAACAAAGAATTAATAATTCTTATCTTAATTACTTATTTTTATCTTTATCTTTGGCTTATACTTTATAAAAAAACAATTAAAGCAATGGCGTTACAACCTTTTCAGAGCAGGCCTCAGATTTCTTTATCTATTTTATGATTATTTGTCAATCTAATTGGCGATTAAATGATCAGACACAGAGAGAGTGGATAATAAATGAATATATATAAAGAAATTCCATTGGTGCACAGCTTGTGATCGGACCTATGATCTTAGGGTTGAGAGTTGAACGCTGAAGGCCAACACTGCTCACTTAAACTTCATACATTTATTTATTTAACGTAGTTTGCAAAAATCAGTAGAAGTTTGCTTGAAAACAGGCTTTATTGCCTTCAAACGATCTTTCAGTCTGCCTTTATTATATTATTGTTTTCACTCTTAAACATTATTTTCTTATATGTAGCGCAATCGATGGATTTGTAATGAGTCTGGCATGTTTCCTATATTAAATAAAAACATATATTACAAAATTGTATTGGAAGCTAAATACAGCTATATTTCTCTTAATCTAAAACATATAAGTGTAGTTTTAAAATTAAACTTAGTGATTAGAATAAAGTAATTAAATTCTCCAATAAACATTCTATTATATTAAATATGAAATAAGTTTCACTTAATGATGGCTTAGATTCTTTATTTAAGTAACATTCGCAGTGATAATCTGGATCTAAGCAAAGTGACCATAATAAGGCTGTATGTACATGGCTATACAAAGACAGTTTACTCTCGGCGGTCATATTTTTCGAGGTATAATTTGTTTGGTAAGTTAAGTTCTTTACAAGTTATTTTTTTTAAATTAATGGCCTGGTAACCTTTGAGCATTATTTTCGGGTTCTTCTAACGTTTCAATTATTTATTGTATATACCACTTTTTGATTTTCAAATTACACCGGTAGGCGGTAGGTATCACTTACTTCTATTGCCTATATGCCTAGAGGTTTGACGCATTATTCACGTTGAAATACACAGATAACTAACTTTTTATATTACACAGATATGGTATAGTCTCTACCTTTTTTCAGGACAACTAGGCGGAGTATTTAACATATTCTTCGGTTGCAGTATTCTGACTGTATTAGAACTACTGTTTCTGTTAATGAGATATATTCGCGAGCGGAGCCTGGATACACATCAACCACGTAATTCTTGGCCATTCACTCGTTAGTAGAATTAAAGTAAGTCTATTAAATCACATTTGGTCTCTGACTGACATACCTAGGTAACACTGTTTAGAACACTGTCAATGTTAAGAAAAAGTAAAACGGCTTAATGTAGAAAGTTGCCAATACTTTTATTATTTTTTGAAGTAATCTCAGTTGCTCTATACACAACGTCGCATTCGATGGAACCACTGAGAAGAGGAGTGGGCCCATTCTTTCTTAGGCAATTTCGTCCGCTTTTGCCGCATCTTGAATGGTCTCGAATACCTCGAATTTTATCTTTAGTACTTGGGAATAAATGAAAGTTGTAGGGCGCCAGGTCAGGACTGTATGGCGGAGGACTCATTATCTCGACACCTGCCATAGTCAAACATTCAACCATCCGTTTTGCGGAGTGCGCTGAAGCATTGTCGCCGTGAAGGAGGATCCTGCTTTGAGGCCGCTGCTATCGATTTTTTTTCCAAGACAACAGGCACACAACGATTGACGTACTAGTCTGCAGTAACGGTCCTTCCATCTTCTAGCACAACTATCGTGAAATGACCTTTCCAACCAAAGAATGAGGCAATCATCTTTTTTCTTTGACTACTTCCTTTCTTATATCCACTTATAAAGTGGATTCGAGCGGTTAAGATTTATGCGCCTATCTTAGATACTGACGGGGAATATGTCCAAAAAACTGAAAGCGTTTGAGATCTGGGTTTATCTACGTATGCTTAAAATATATTGGACGGACCCCATACGAAATACAATCGTGCTGGATAGAATACAGAAGAACCAAGAATTGCTTATGACGGTTAAGAAAAGGAAACTTAAGTTTCTTGGACACTTAAAACGTGTCCGAACTAATCATACAAGTGCTAGGTAGAAGGAGACCTGCCTGAAAAACCTGACGAAGACAATGGTTTGGTCAAAGCACTAGCGCGGCATCCAAAATTAAACTAGTCATGATGATCGCCAACCTTCGTAAGGAGATGGCACAATAAGGATATAATAAGTACATAACATTAAATTCGTATTTAATATAATAAATATTATAATTTGTTTAGAGGAAACGACCGACTCACTACTAAAAATCAAATGATCGTCGACTAAATAGCAGTGATCACGTCAAGTAATATTACAATTTGTAGTACTCCAAACCAAATACTTGATAAATCAATCAAAAGTAAAGAAACATCAAAAGATCAATAAAATCCATCAAGTCTACATTATTGTATAAATGATTTATATCGTACTAAAAATTTCAGCCTAGAGATATAGTATCCATTGATTTGATAGCGCGTTTTGGCAACGCGTGATTTAGCAAAAACGTAATTCGTTTTGTACGTGAGTGTAATCACATTTGCCGAAGATTGATTCCACATCGCCACTCGTTATTCCCGAATCTATCATATTTCTGTATAATAGGAAAATTCCAATAATTACACAATAAAACTGTGGAATATGCTTATAATGTAGTTTGTAAATACTTTTCTACGTTCATATCATTAATTCTGATTCAAAACTAAACAAAACTCAATTTTAAACTAAGAACAGATTTCAAGATAACAGTTCAAAGCCAAAAATCGTTGGTATAAATTATTA
Source organism: Pieris brassicae (assembly GCF_905147105.1). Taxonomy (NCBI): domain Eukaryota; kingdom Metazoa; phylum Arthropoda; class Insecta; order Lepidoptera; family Pieridae; genus Pieris; species Pieris brassicae. Next base: position 18,776,339 of record NC_059670.1, on the reverse strand, counting down.
CTGGTATTTTTGTCACTTGGTTAACCGGACGCTACTCGAATGCGTAGTGTATAGCATATTATAACTTCTCTGTGGCAGCACCCGTCAGCTTCAGCGCATGCGCGGTAACGTCATTAGTTTTGGCGCCATAAAACACTGTCCTTTGTTCGCAGTGTTATAAATATTGAATAATTTATTTATATAGTTTAAAATGGTGAAAAAATACCTCGTCGCAATATTTGATTTACGCGCAGATAATGTCAGAAATAGTCGAGATTATATGATATGGAAACAAAAAAAACGAGACAATGTATTTCTTAATACCTACATATATCACTACGTAAAGCTACTTTTATAATACTGTAAGAATATTTCGTATTTCTCAGTAAAGTTCATATAAAAAGCTACTCTCATGTAGGAAAAAATTCCTAAAACAAACCGGGCTATATTTTTATTACCCTCCTAATAAAATTGTATGACAAAACTCGGTCAGCGCAAAACAATAACAGAGGTTCAGCTACAGGATCAAACTGAGCGGAACTCGCAAATATTTTATTTCAATAAGGAAAAACACGAGCAACGTTGAACAATTTAGCTGGGGTACATAATATCTGAATACGTATAAAAGTAAGTTATGATTAAAAGCCACCACAGAGGCTAGATCGTTCTATATTCAAGTAATTTAGTTTGTTTATAATTTTTACACACAATTACATATAGATAATGTTATTGAAAAATTTAAATGCATTGTGAAATTTTTGTGTAGTTTAAGAAAAGTATAAATAAAAGTAGGATATATTGAAAATGGTACCGATATAATTTGATGGAATTTTTCTCCTTAATACCAACGAAAAGATTGTGATCTCATATATGTATACTAATTTAATATAAATTACCTTTTAAATTTGTATTTAGTAATTTATACAATTAAGCTCACAATAGCAACTAGTTAATTTGTTTATACATATATGTATAATGTACGTTTTAAATGATGTTATTTCTACATAATAATAAGTTGTTAATGTTTTCAAATTATTAGCTTTTATGAAAAATTCTATCCACTACAGCTTGCGATTAAAAACAAATCATATTACGCTAATTCAGTTAAGATGCGTCTTAGCGCATGAATGTCAAAAACGTTAACAAAATTCCCGAAAGACAGACTACGCTATCCTCGAACATTCAAACAAGATTAGAAGATTCTAGGTCCTTCTTGTCTTTGTAGTATTGCTATGTTCAGTATAACCTACCGTATAATTTTTACATACATATATAGTTCTATATAAGCTTAATTCCCATGTTTCATGCATTCTTCGCTTTTTATTTCGAGGAGTTAGGAGGATAACTTTTACAGTTTCGTATAGAACGTCCCACTTAAAGGGAGACCCCTAGGAGGATCGGATTTGCGGCATTTGGTCAAGAACTCACGGAAAATTTGGTTGAAGTCCAAGTCCAAAAAAACTAGAAAACAAAATAGCCGTGGATGTCCAACAGCGGTACCGTCATACCTGACATTTTGCAAGGCTTCTTCTATTTGGTCGGATAACACATCAGCGTAACCGGAAATAGCTGTACCGATCTCCGTCTCCAACTAATAATAATAAACTCTCATTAATTAATTAATTAATATCATTATTTTCATTAATAATCATTAATTTCGAGAAATAGTGTTTACATATTTCATGTAACAATATAACATAGCAAACATTTTGTATAAAATAAAGTTTATCGCCAATTTTTTGTTAGTTCTAGGCTCTTTTGAGACCTGGCTGTAATTAGAAGCATTCATATACTGTTTTCGTATACATACATCGTACTTACATGAATATATAATATTTTGATAGCATGATATGTATACACTTATTTGAAATATTTGTATTCGTGTTTCGAGGTCTTTGAAAATACTAAATATACGAAATCCTATACATCTGAATACGAGATAATTGGTCATTATAAGCAATTAGAATTCAGGATACATTATGTATGAAAATATGTTTTCGGCAATAATGATATAATATTTTGCTTCTCAAATTATACAATTGCATGTATCACGCAACAGATTCCTGTGCGCGTACGCACGATTTGTATTATCCGTAACAAAGTTAATAACGATATGGAATTTTAATTACGTCGGTCTTGAACTCTGTAGCTAAAATTGTCACTTGAATAGTCACTGTTTTTTTCTATAGATATTATTACACTATACGGTGATTTCAATATACTTAACCTACCTTAAGTAGCGCAATACAGTAATGAAATGCTGCCAGGATTAGTACTGCCACAGGGACCAACCTTTAAATTGCTTTGAATTTTCTATTTATACATTTTTAATTATTACTACTATGTAGTTTAAGAATATTGTCATTGTTTAATTTGTTAGAAAAAGAAATAAGTATCATAATCTCACCGTATTTATATACAAATATGTACCTACTTGACTAATCGTTAATTCATAATAAAGCAATAGAATATTAAAATTTTATTATGTACTTAACAAAGGTAACTGAAGTATTTCCGAACCAGTTCTGCTTAGGGTCCTTCAAGAAAAGAGCGTACCAATTCTTAAAACGCAATTTCGTGCCTTCTGGCAATGTGAGCGTTCATGGGCGGTATCACATAACATCAGTGGCCTTGTATACATAAAAAAATATTATTTCATATTCTTCATTAATTTCATTTACAATTTTAACGGAAGCACGACAAAGTTGTCTTTAAAAGCCAGCAACGCATAGCTTACTGGCAATTAATCGTGCGATATTGTTATTTTACTCCATTAGTCTCGTTAAAACAATTGAAACTTATTTAAAATAGATTATAATACTTTTGTCTTAAGTAATGAGGTTTGTTTGTGTAAATGAATTCGTATTGCTTCAATTCCAATACATGCAGCAAGGAAATAGTAATTTTTGTGAGATTTATAGATCCTAAGTTTCTATTGTATAGCTTTAATCACTGCTTTACTCGTATTATATACAGTTTACGCGTAAAGTCCTGGGTTCGATATTTAGAAAACGTTTTAAGTTTTATATTAAAGACCATTGTAGTGATGCTAATGGAAAATTGTCTGATGCAAAGCTTGTGTTTAATACCGTGATGTATAAAAATATATTTAATTTGTAATAAAGATTATACCGTCACTATCACGCTATATTTATATGTTCGCAGAGTCGGTTCAAAGGAGCGTTACACAATTATCATATGTATTTCATATTTTATAATATTTCATTTATTTTACGATATAGTCGTATCGTATTTGTTTAGTACTAATTAAGGTATGTATTTCGGGTGTATAAATGAATAAAATAAATAATCTTCTTTTTATTCCTTGATTTGCATAGTTCTTATTTACTATTCTAATATACATATAGACACTAAAAACTTCAATAATTAATGCATAGCATATTCAAATATAAATACAATTATAAAACAAATCCTACAATCATGTACAATATTAATTGTTATATTTCCGTTTACAATTTGTGCTAACATTAATCTACATTGTTATTATTTGTGCATTTTAGTTATAGAACTATACACGATGGCGCGTAAAAAACTTATTGATATCGCGCTTGGTGAGTATAAAGTATTAAAATTTTACAAAAATATAGGCAAATATGTCTCTTAATTTAATATACTGTAATTTTTCAGGGTTGTATGCAGTCCTGTTCATTCAAGCGTATACAACTGAAGCTACTCGATTCTCGCGTCAGTCTTGTGTATGCACGAAAATCTATAAACCAATATGCGGGTCGGACGGAAAAACTTACGACAACGACTGCGAACTAAAATGTTTTAATAGTGGCATTGCAAAAGGGCCTCTAGTAACCACAAAATATGACGGAGAATGTAAAAAAGAAGAGAGCTGTGTTTGTACGAAAATATACCAACCTGTTTGTGGTTCAGACGGAGAAACCTACAACAACGAGTGTCTTTTGAAATGTAAGAACAATGAAAATAAAAACGATACCTCAATAAAAATATCATATGACGGAGAATGTAAAAAGGAAAAGGCTTGTGTTTGTACTAAAATTTACTTACCGATTTGTGGATCCGATGGAAAAACGTATAATAATGAGTGTTTGCTTAAATGTTATAATGAAGAAAATAACAAAGATCCTACTGTTACTAGAGTATATGAAGGAGAGTGTAAAGAAGAAGAATGCTTCTGCCCGCTTTATGTGGACCCTGTTTGTGGATCAGATGGGAATACTTACAATAACAAGTGTGAACTAGCATGTTATAATATCAAAAATAAAAAAGATCAAGTAATTATTGCATACTCAGGAGAATGTAAAAAGGAAGTAGATTGTCGGTGTTCTAAAATCTATGCACCAGTCTGTGGATCGGATGGAAAAACATATGCTAATGAATGCGAACTTAAATGTTACAATATCGAAAATAATAAAGATCTAGTTACTATTGCAAACCCAGGAGAATGTAAAAAGGAAGAAGGCTGTCTGTGTTCCAAAATCTATTCACCAGTCTGTGGGTCGGATGGAAAAACATATGCTAATGAATGCGAACTAAAATGTTACAGTATCGAAAATACTAAAAATCCAGTTACTATTGCCTACCCAGCAGAATGTAAAAAAGAAGACGGCTGTCTGTGTTCTAAAATCTATTCACCAGTCTGTGGGTCGGATGGAAAAACATATGCTAATGAATGTGAAGTAAAATGTTACAATACTGAAAATAAAAAAGATATTAAAGTATATATATCTTATGAAGGTGAGTGTAAAGATGATATCAATTGTTTTTGTCCCAAAACTTATCAACCTATTTGCTGTATTGGTGGTATAACGTTTGGGAATGAATGCCTTTTAAACTGCAAAAACCGAGAACTACAAAAAAAAGGTGAAAAACCTTTAATAGTTGTAAGTTACGGAAAATGTTCTGATGATTGCATCTGCTCGGATATTTACGAACCAGTTTGTGGAACAGATGGAAAAACATATACAAATGAATGTGAACTTATGTGCAAAAACAAGGAATTGATAGATCCAGATAAATATGTTAATATAGCTTATACAGGTTTATGTAAAGTAAATTGTGATTGTAAATCTCGGGAAGAAAACGTGTGTGGAAGTGACGGCCAAACTTATAAAAGTCCATGCATGTTAGAGTGTGAAAATAAACAGATTGAAGAATCTGGCCTAACACCAATTGAAATTGTTAAGAAAGGGGCATGTACGTACCCTTGCAAGTGTTTAGATATAGTTCAACCTGTATGTGGCAGTGATCAAAAGTCTTATAAAAACTATTGTATACTAGACTGTGTTAACAAAAATTTAAGACCACCTTACAAGTTATTCCCACATGAATATGAAAACACTAAATATATTAATCGGTACGGTAATAACTACAACAATTATTATAAATACAATACTTTTGGATACACAGATGGACTCCTACCAAATTATTATAATTCGTATCGATTCTCTTACGGGGAAAATGGATACGATGATTATTCACACCCCAGATATAAACGCGATGAATATGAAGGAATAGAAATTACTAAAAGCGAAGATAAACAAACAACAGATATTGTTGTTCAAGATAAAACTTCAGGAAAAAAAGACAAAGTAATACAATTCCCTGTCACTATTAAAAATATAGGACTTTGCAAAGAATGTTATTGCTACAATATTTACGATCCAGTCTGTGGAAGTGATGATGAGACATATGAAAATGAATGTCAGCTTAACTGTAAAAACAAGAAATTAAAAGATAAAGCATTAATATCTATTAAAGCAAAGGGTCGTTGTGGGCAATGTCTCTGCCCTGAAATATTTGCACCTGTGTGTGGTAGCGATGGATATACTTATCCAAATATATGCGAATTTTACTGTCAACGAAGTAAAGACGTAAAGGAAAAAGAAAAGAACATATTCGTTAAATACTTTGGCGAATGTCACACATATTCAAAATATTAAACTCTTACGCTCTTATGACACAAAACGTGAAGACATTCATAAGAAGCTAAATACTATTTTAATAAAGTCTTATATACCGAATTATTATTTTCTTCACTACAAACCTATTAATTAATCAATGGCGCTACAACCCTTTCAGGTCTGGGCCTCAGATTTCTGTATATGTTTCATGATCATATGTAAATAGAATAGGCAAGTAAGTGATCGGCCTTCTGTGCCTGACGCAAGCCGTCGACTTTTTGGGTCTAAGGCAAGCCGATTTCACCGTTCGAGCTAATGTTAAATGCGCACATTGTAAGCAAATCCATTGGTGCACAGCCGGGGATCGAACCTACGACCTCAGGTATGAGTGTCGCACGCTGAAGCCCTAGTGGCCAACACTGATCACGACAAATCGATGGGACATTTAATATTAAAATTTTAGAAGAATCCAATTTGGTTTAAAACCGTAATTCACTTTATTACAAAAAATGTTTCGTTGTACAAATGTACAACGTTTATGTTAAAGTTTGCGTTTTTAAGCATAGCTCCTGTCCGATTCGAATAATTGAAGTGTCAAGTAAATGACGAGATTAAAAAGTATTTATAAGTATAATTATAAAGAATCTATAAAAAATGTTATTTTTATGAGTTATGTTAATCAGCTTCAGCGACTTTAAAAATTCAATCAGAATGAATATTCTGCATATTAGGAACTCGCCAAAACGGCTCTCTAGTCATCGCACGTGTTATTATTTGGAGATTTGTGTTAAATAACACATTTTTCTCATATAATACATATTTCGGTAAAAACTATGACGAAATTAAAGTGAATTCAACATACAGTTATATTTTATTTAAAAAGGATATGTTGCAATAACAAAAAATGTGTGAAATTAAGTCGAATTAAACTTAAAAAATGTTTTCGATAACAACAGACATTGAAATTTTTTTGTACAGTTCACCCCTCACTTGTCTCCAATAATTTTTATTTGTATCAAACAATAAAAAATATAAATGACATTTAAACAGCTGCACTTATTATTCGGTATGTTTATAAAGAGGTGTAAAATATATTGAAAAAAATATGTTGACTAAAAGTAACTTAATTTGTCTTATTATAAATATAAAAAGCCATTGTTTTTCAAATATGTTCACTGAAATAATATAAAGATTTTGTATCTAGAACATTAAAACGGGCGGATGTTTTTAATCTCAGTTAAAAAGGTTTCGTACGTATAGTTTGTCACAAAACAGCTGTTTGATTGAAAATGAGGCTGCCTACCAATCATAACCATCAAGAAATCCTTCATTTATATAAGTTTGGTTCAGCACCCTTACTCTGTAACTTACAATAGCGAAAGCGATACCAATCTCGACGCTTTTGTATGCAATTTCGATGCACATCTGTAATATCCGCAACGCTTATGCCGCAGCCCGCAACCTTGGAATCGCGAATAGAAACTCAGTACTGGGATCGGGATCGCTATAGGAAGTTACAGAGTAAGAGCGCAGTTAAAACTTAAGACATAATGTAGCTCTACCATGCTCTGTGAGTGCTATAAATTATGGGTTTGACCATACTACTCGTATATTGTATATCTTAATTAAATATACGCAGGTAAATCGCAGGCGTTATCATAGGAGACTATGGAAAATTTATTTTTACAATCTTAACTATTCTAGTTCTCGATAAGACAGCTTTGTTTTTTTTAATGAAGTAATATGATAATTAGATATTTAGTGAACTTCATTTTGATAGGTTTTATATAAAGATTATTTTCATGACATCTAGTATAAGATTTATTAAATGATATTATAAACAAGTAAAGCCAGAATAACCTATATTGTTGACTTAAATTAAATACCATAAATTCATCGTTACTCATGGTATGTGAAAATGTATTGTGTTTCACGTATCAGTTACCAGTTTAACAAACAACAGATGGTATAAATTAAATTTGGAGTATTTAATTTGATAGTGCATAATCAGCTTGATGGCGAATTGTTGCTTGACAACATGAAGTCGATACTTTGTGAGTGTGGTTAATCAATTTTATGATAATTTTTTTTAGAATGTTTCCTTTAAAATAAATCGTTTTTTTACAGATATTTCCGCCTTACTTTTTATGTCTCATCCAGCATGGAGTACGATCCCACTTCGTGATCCATGCGTCTGTACTAGAATTTATAACCCAGTCTGTGGCAGTGACGGCAAGACATACGGCAGCGATTGCGTACTCTCCTGTAAAAATTCAGAACTGAATAGATCACACCATATTAAAAAATTATATGATGGTGAGTGTAAAGAACCATTGCATCCATGCATTTGTCCCAATCTCTATCAACCTATTTGTGGTAGCGATGGAAAAACATATGGGAATGATTGCGAACTGAAATGTATAAACGACGAAATGAAAAGAAAAAGACAACCTTGTGTAGAAGAGGTCAGCAAGGGTAAGTGTAAATCACCTTGTATATGTCCATTAAATTTGGCACCTGTATGTGGAGATGATGGGAACACGTACAGCAATAAATGTGTACTAGATTGTAAAAATAAAGAAGAAAAATCTAACATAAAAGTTGCTTATAAAGGAGAATGTTCTGACCTGTGTCCATGTCCCGCAAATTTAGATCCAGTATGTGGTGATGATAGACAAACTTACAGCAACGAATGTTTACTTGAATGTCAAAATAACAAGTTAAAACGAGAAGGTAAAAAACCAGTAGTTATTGTTAGCAGAGGAGAATGCCCAGATATTTGTATATGCACTGCTGACTATAATCCCGTTTGCGGAAGCGACGGAAACACATATAGTAATGAATGTGTCTTGGGGTGTAAAGATAAAGAACAACAAAGAAAAGGAAGAAAGCATATAACAGTGGCATATAAAGGAGAATGTTCTGATGTATGTGCATGCCCATTTAACTATGACCCCATATGTGGAAGTGATGGTAAAACTTATTCTAATCAATGTGATCTTGATTGTAAAAATAAAAATGGAAATCAAAATACAACAGCTGCTTATAAAGGAGAATGCTCTGACATATGTGCATGCCCATTTTACTATGACCCCATATGTGGAACCGACGGTAAAACTTATTCTAATCAATGTGATCTTGATTGTAAAAATAAAAACGGAAACCGAAATATAACAGTCGCTTATGAAGGAGAATGCTCTGATATATGTGCATGCACTGCTGACTATAATCCCGTTTGCGGAAGCGACGGAAACACATATAGTAATGAATGTGTCTTGGAGTGTAAAGATAAAGAACAACAAAAAAAAGGAGGAAAGCATATAACTGTGGTATATAAAGGAGAATGCTCTGACATATGTGCATGCCCATTTAACTATGACCCCGTATGTGGAACCGACGGTAAAACTTATTCTAATCAATGTGATCTTGATTGTAAAAATAAAAACGGAAACCAAAATATAACTGTCGCTTATGAAGGAGAATGCTCTGATATATGTGCATGCACTGCTGACTATAATCCCGTTTGCGGAAGCGACGGAAACACATATAGTAATGAATGTGTCTTGGGGTGTAAAGATAAAGAACAACAAAGAAAAGGAAGAAAGCATATAACTGTGGTATATAAAGGAGAATGCTCTGACATATGTGCATGCCCATTTAACTATGACCCCATATGTGGAAGTGATGGTAAAACTTATTCTAATCAATGTGATCTTGATTGTAAAAATAAAAACGGAAATCAAAATATAACAGCTGCTTATAAAGGAAAATGCTCTGATATATGTGCATGCACTGCTGACTATAATCCCGTTTGTGGAACCGACGGTAAAACTTATTCTAATCAATGTGATCTTGATTGTAAAAATAAAAACGGAAACCAAAATATAACTGTCGCTTATGAAGGAGAATGCTCTGATATATGTGCATGCACTGCTGACTATAATCCCGTTTGCGGAAGCGACGGAAACACATATAGTAATGAATGTGTCTTGGGGTGTAAAGATAAAGAACAACAAAGAAAAGGAAGAAAGCATATAACTGTGGTATATAAAGGAGAATGCTCTGACATATGTGCATGCCCATTTAACCATGACCCCATATGCGGAAGTGATGGTAAAACTTATTCTAATCAATGTGATCTTGATTGTAAAAATAAAAACGGAAATCAAAATATAACAGCTGCTTATAAAGGAGAATGCTCTGATATATGTGCATGCACTGCTGACTATAATCCCGTTTGTGGAACCGACGGTAAAACTTATTCTAATCAATGTGATCTTTATTGTAAAAATAAAAACGGAAATCAAAATATCACAGTCGCTTATGAAGGAGAATGCTCTGATATATGTACATGCACTGCTGACTATAATCCCGTTTGCGGAAGCGATGGTAAAACTTATTCTAATCAATGTGATCTTGATTGTAAAAATAAAAACGGAAATCAAAATATAACAGCTGCTTATAAAGGAAAATGCTCTGATATATGTGCATGCACTGCTGACTATAATCCCGTTTGTGGAACCGACGGTAAAACTTATTCTAATCAATGTGATCTTGATTGTAAAAATAAAAACGGAAATCAAAATATAACAGCTGCTTATAAAGGAAAATGCTCTGATATATGTGCATGCACTGCTGACTATAATCCCGTTTGTGGAACCGACGGTAAAACTTATTCTAATCAATGTGATCTTTATTGTAAAAATAAAAACGGAAATCAAAATGTAACAGTCGCTTATGAAGGAGAATGCTCTGATATATGTGCATGCACTGCTGACTATAATCCCGTTTGTGGAACCGACGGTAAAACTTATTCTAATCAATGTGATCTTTATTGTAAAAATAAAAACGGAAATCAAAATATCACAGTCGCTTATGAAGGAGAATGCTCTGATATATGTACATGCACTGCTGACTATAATCCCGTTTGCGGAAGCGACGGAAACACATATAGTAATGAATGTGTCTTGGAGTGTAAAGATAAAGAACAACAAAAAAAAGGAGGAAAGCATATAACTGTGGTATATAAAGGAGAATGCTCTGACATATATGCATGCCCATTTAACTATGACCCCGTATGTGGAACCGACGGTAAAACTTATTCTAATCAATGTGATCTTGATTGTAAAAATAAAAACGGAAATCAAAATATAACAGCTGCTTATAAAGGAAAATGCTCTGATATATGTGCATGCACTGCTGACTATAATCCCGTTTGTGGAACCGACGGTAAAACTTATTCTAATCAATGTGATCTTTATTGTAAAAATAAAAACGGAAATCAAAATATCACAGTCGCTTATGAAGGAGAATGCTCTGATATATGTACATGCACTGCTGACTATAATCCCGTTTGCGGAAGCGACGGAAACACATATAGTAATGAATGTGTCTTGGGGTGTAAAGATAAAGAACAACAAAGAAAAGGAAGAAAGCATATAACTGTGGTATATAAAGGAGAATGCTCTGACATATGTGCATGCCCATTTAACTATGACCCCATATGTGGAAGTGATGGTAAAACTTATTCTAATCAATGTGATCTTGATTGTAAAAATAAAAACGGAAATCAAAATATAACAGCTGCTTATAAAGGAAAATGCTCTGATATATGTGCATGCACTGCTGACTATAATCCCGTTTGTGGAACCGACGGTAAAACTTATTCTAATCAATGTGATCTTGATTGTAAAAATAAAAACGGAAATCAAAATATCACAGTCGCTTATGAAGGAGAATGCTCTGATATATGTACATGCACTGCTGACTATAATCCCGTTTGTGGAACCGACGGTAAAACTTATTCTAATCAATGTGATCTTTATTGTAAAAATAAAAACGGAAATCAAAATATCACAGTCGCTTATGAAGGAGAATGCTCTGATATATGTACATGCACTGCTGACTATAATCCCGTTTGCGGAAGCGACGGTAAAACTTATTCTAATCAATGTGATCTTGATTGTAAAAATAAAAACGGAAATCAAAATATAACAGCTGCTTATAAAGGAAAATGCTCTGATATATGTGCATGCACTGCTGACTATAATCCCGTTTGTGGAACCGACGGTAAAACTTATTCTAATCAATGTGATCTTGATTGTAAAAATAAAAACGGAAATCAAAATATCACAGTCGCTTATGAAGGAGAATGCTCTGATATATGTGCATGCACTGCTGACTATAATCCCGTTTGCGGAAGCGACGGTAAAACTTATTCTAATCAATGTGATCTTGATTGTAAAAATAAAAACGGAAATCAAAATATCACAGTCGCTTATGAAGGAAAATGCTCTGATATATGTACATGCACTGCTGACTTTAATCCCGTTTGCGGAAGCGACGGTAAAACTTATTCTAATCAATGTGATCTTGATTGTAAAAATAAAAACGGAAATCAAAATATAACAGCTGCTTATAAAGGAAAATGCTCTGATATATGTGCATGCACTACTGACTATAATCCCGTTTGTGGAACCGACGGTAAAACTTATTCTAATCAATGTGATCTTGATTGTAAAAATAAAAACGGAAATCAAAATGTAACAGTCGCTTATGAAGGAGAATGCTCTGATATATGTGCATGCACTGCTGACTATAATCCCGTTTGTGGAACCGACGGTAAAACTTATTCTAATCAATGTGATCTTGATTGTAAAAATAAAAACGGAAATCAAAATATAACAGCTGCTTATAAAGGAAAATGCTCTGATATATGTGCATGCACTGCTGACTATAATCCCGTTTGTGGAACCGACGGTAAAACTTATTCTAATCAATGTGATCTTGATTGTAAAAATAAAAACGGAAATCAAAATATAACAGCTGCTTATAAAGGAAAATGCTCTGATATATGTGCATGCACTGCTGACTATAATCCCGTTTGTGGAACCGACGGTAAAACTTATTCTAATCAATGTGATCTTGATTGTAAAAATAAAAACGGAAATCAAAATGTAACAGTCGCTTATGAAGGAGAATGCTCTGATATATGTGCATGCACTGCTGACTATAATCCCGTTTGTGGAACCGACGGTAAAACTTATTCTAATCAATGTGATCTTTATTGTAAAAATAAAAACGGAAATCAAAATATCACAGTCGCTTATGAAGGAGAATGCTCTGATATATGTACATGCACTGCTGACTATAATCCCGTTTGTGGAACCGACGGTAAAACTTATTCTAATCAATGTGATCTTTATTGTAAAAATAAAAACGGAAATCAAAATATAACAGCTGCTTATAAAGGAAAATGCTCTGATATATGTGCATGCACTGCTGACTATAATCCCGTTTGTGGAACCGACGGTAAAACTTATTCTAATCAATGTGATCTTGATTGTAAAAATAAAAACGGAAATCAAAATATCACAGTCGCTTATGAAGGAGAATGCTCTGATATATGTACATGCACTGCTGACTATAATCCCGTTTGTGGAACCGACGGTAAAACTTATTCTAATCAATGTGATCTTGATTGTAAAAATAAAAACGGAAATCAAAATATCACAGTCGCTTATGAAGGAGAATGCTCTGATATATGTGCATGCACTGCTGACTATAATCCCGTTTGTGGAACCGACGGTAAAACTTATTCTAATCAATGTGATCTTGATTGTAAAAATAAAAACGGAAATCAAAATATAACAGCTGCTTATAAAGGAGAATGCTCTGATATATGTACATGCACTGCTGACTATAATCCCGTTTGCGGAAGTGACGGAAACACATATGACAACGAATGCAAACTAAACTGTGAAAGCAAGAGAGTTCAAAAATTGGATCAACACTTAAATATCGTTTATAGAGGCGAATGTGAATGCTTTTGTCCTGAAATCGACGATCCCGTTTGTGCAAGTGACGGAAACACATATGGTAACAACTGCGCCCTTGAATGCGAAAACAAAATACGTTGTCGTCATAACGAAAAGCCTCTAACTATATCGTATCAAGGACAATGTCGAGCGTACAACTATTTCAATTGCGATGCCTGTCCCCATCTGTATCGCCCCGTGTGCGGCGACAATGGTAACTCCTATTGGAACATTTGTTTCTTGTATTGCGATGCCGTTAATAATTTAAAAAATAAACTAAGACCTGTTAAGCTATGTGATATTGGCCCTTGTTAACTGCTTCTATTCAATCACGCAATTATTTACAATTAATAATTGATTAACTACATAATTGCTTTTTTTTATTCTAGTATAATAATGTTGTATTGAGCTTCAAATGAAATGCGCACTTAGGCCAATAAACAATACTTAATGTTACCTAGAATTGTTGTTACAGATCAATAAAAGCATTTGTTTATTTATTTTCTACCTTTACTGTCTCTATTATGATACCGAAGCGATAGCTACGTCCTACCTTTTTCCTATTTGTATGTATAAATAAAGCGATTATTACAATGGAGTATTTTTCTAATTTAAGTCTAGTTACTTCTCTATTATATAAGTCTTCAACTACGAATACAATTTGTGAAATAAGATTTATGAAAGCTATGTAGTGGAGTGTTGAAAAAACCCTATATTATATTACTTTTTTATAAAACTAAATTCAGCAGTAAACTTTATAATGCCTAAAGACGTTTGATTATACTTATGCATACGGTAACTTTTATAATTCTATTAAAACACCGTAAGTTAATCCCTCGTTGTCTTCAATTAGACTGAACGTAACGCAAAAAAGGTTAATAAAGCATAATAACAGCGGCAAACTCGTTAGTTGTGCCCGGCCATCAATAAGTATGTATTGTAAAAAAAAAGAAATATAAAATAATAGTGGTGAACAGGTTATTACACCAAGTAGGCATTTGACGTGGATATTGAGCAATAATAGTATTTATTTATAATTCTGTTTTGATTTTATTTTTTTTCTTTCTTCGTTATTAATATGTTACGAAATGAGATTTGATAAAACGAAATGTGTCAATTTTAACCATAAAAATATAGCAGGTATACTCAACTATACTACAACTATCAAAAAAATATCCTAATTTTATCATCAAATTGCGTAAATAAATAGGCATTTAATTCATTCTACAAGACCAAGCAATAGAAATAATATTTTTTTTATTTAATCTTTAAATAGTGCATTTCGGAGATGGCTCTATTTTTTAAGGATTCATAAATAAATAAATAATAAAATTAGTTTATTAATTATGCCCTCGTCATTATAATGTGTAACATTTGGTAACCATTCTAAGTAAAAACATACCTGTGCCAGGGTATCTGTCTCTCCATAACATACTTAATAGTAAATTCCATAACAACTTTATTATTTTTTTAACTGTTTAAGACCCGCTGTTTCGGTTTCGTTTGCCGCCTTTATATATTTAATTTAAAAAAAATTACCCATGTATTAGATGTAGTTTCGCCTGACGCGTAACACCATTCGGGAACTACTTTATTGTAATAATATATTGTATCTTCTAAAAGTAAAATTTAGAGAGAGTAAAAAAAATTGAGATAGAAAAAGTCTCTGGACACAATGGCAGGGGAGTAGAGAAGTAAAAATAATAAAAAAACTGTTTAAAGCTTGAAGAAGAGATTTTTAAGACATGTGAGTATAAGTGCGGGAGCATTTGTAACTACATGTTAGGTCTCAGGAGAAGCTCCAACTCTGCGTAAAGTGTGTTCATAATCCAGACCTTTAACCGTTTAGATTGTGGTCGGTGAGCGGGTATATAGCAGCCTATTGCGACTATCTAAAAACTTATTCCAGCGCACTGATTTTTGTTCTTATTGTAACTGTAATTTTCACTAGTATGTCACAATTTTAATAAAATAAATAGAACCAGAATATAAACATTTTAAAGGCCTTTAGTCAACATGTAACTAAAGAATTTATCTGAGAAAATAATTAATACCAAAACTCTTTATTTAGTTACGAATACAGCTAGTAAGGCTGGCTTTCTCTCGAGCGCCTTTGCAAGAATTTTAGGAATTTTAATAGCATGTTAGCAATTAACAATTTATTAGTAGTTAATTTTCGTTAACAATAGAATAGTAAAAATAAATTTTCGAAAATTAAAGGATTCCCCTGATTCAGGAACACACAAGTGTGCGGGTTCCGCGCGATATAATAATTAATTTAGAGAATTCATTACCTACCTTAAAAAGTTTCTAGAATAGATCGCTCGCTTTACGTAGAATCTACCCTCTTACATGTAAAAACTAAATTAGTATAGAAACAGAAATAGAAAAAGGGCAATATTTATCTAAAAAACTCTTTTGACAGAGTACTTTAATTAAAATTTATAATCACATTTAGTCGGGTACTAAAATAGACTGTAGGAATACTGGTACACATTGGAGGTCCGGTGTTTAACTCCTGGCGAAAATCATTTAGGTTTCAAGGTATAGAGGGTTGATATACATGTCAAGTTAATATGCCACTTGCGATTGGCGATAAGAGATTAGACATCGTGGCTGACATTGACTAATCTACGGTTAGTGAGAACTTTGAGGTTGTAGCTTTGATTCTCGGTAAATAATTATTTGACCTAGAAGGCAAAGAGGAGTACATGCAGTGAATGTATATATAAATTAATAAGTAATTTCTATAATAAACAATTGACAGGCAGCAAAAAAATTACTCTTATCAACAACTCATCAATAATTCTAAAAAAATATTCATAAAATATACAAAAATCTCCGAGTGTGCATTCAATTTCAGAAAAGCAATGCAAAGTATATTATGGTCGCGTAAATATACATTTACATAATAAATATACATGGTATGTACCGCTGAGCCCAGAGCTGGCTTTAATAAGTCTCGCAATACTGTGAGGGAATGCTCCCAGTCTGAACGCTCACACACACTATTTAATTTTCTATTTAACAAGTTTTATTATTATTATTACTACGTAGGTTAAGCATATTGTAAATACTATGTGTGGTTGGAAATAATTTATAATATTTAAAATTTCCATAATATAAATATATAATAATAAAAAAAATATATTTAAAAATACAATAAAGGCTTAAACAGAGATTTTTAACGATTGGTTACCCTTTATATAGAAAGTCTTCAATATGACTTTTTAAATTTCTTCATCAATCCAACTTGATTGCAATCAAACTAGATAGAATTAGTTATAAACTAAACCCAATTAACTGAACAATCGATAATTATAAGTTGAAGTAGAATATTATAATGTTCAGTACTGAGCCCCTTAACTCGCTTGTAGCTGCAATTAATCTACAAATTACCTCCACAACCAGTTTCACATGACACAGTTAAATATATTGTAAATTAAAAGAGATAAGTACGTTAATAGATAATTGCGTATGTTTTGTTTGACTGTCTATGCACTGTACTAAAATTAACAAGAATTTGTTACTTCCGCCCCTATACAATTATTGTATAACATTAAAGATCACCACATAGTAATGTATAGGACATTTAAAATTTAGCAAAAAAAACAATATTGATATATATATATATGTTACATGAGCAATGTATGCCATCGCAACGTTAATGCATCAATCGAAGCTATCCGTATAAAGTGGAAATACATCGCAATCACTTTTATTGTCAGCATTAATTAGCGACATTTAAATAATTAGATCATTTGTTTCGTATATAAAATGAATTTACGACAGTTTAATGATATTGGAATAGCAAGAATCATGTCCAAACACAACTGTAAGTATAAAAATATTATATGGGGGATTGAGCTATACTTTCTAGAACTGTTTCTATGTTAATTGTTCCAGGTATTGTTTTATTGGTATTCATGCATAGTGTATCTACCCTGGCAAATACACAGAAGGTAACTCAACCTTTGCTGGTGTGTCCCTGTGAATACAACTATAACCCCGTCTGTGGATCTGATGGCATCACCTACATAAACGAATGTGTGTTTAATTGCACCAGCAATCGTAGTAATCAGGATGGACAAGGGCTCATATATAAAGCAAATAACGGGGAATGTAAAACCTGCATCTGTCAAAATTTCAACCTTCCCGTCTGCACCATGGAAGGGCTCACCTTTCCGAATGAATGTGAACTAGCTTGTGAAAATTATAAACGTATTGATGCAGGTCAGTCATACTATAATCTAGCCTACAGAGCTGGCTGCATTGGCCCGTCAACGGGATGTACGGATGTCGCAGCTCCAGTCTGCGGTACAGATAACATCATTTACAGAAACAAATGTGTTCTTGAAACTGCTAACTCAATAAGCTTAAAACGAAAAGGACCTTCAATCCAAATAAAAAACAACGGGCCCTGTCTGGAAAGCTGTTCATGCCCGCTTGAACATCAACCGGTATGCGGAAGCAACGGATATTACTACGAGAATATCTGTTACCTAACCTGTCAAAATAAACTAAATTACTGCTCCAAGCACCCAGCAATTTCGCCAGCCCCGAAAAGCGTTTGCGAGGCATGCTATTGTAACGACATCAATAACCCTGTATGTGGAAGCGATGGTATAAATTACAAGAATCCTTGCGAATTCAACTGTGAATCAAAGCGACGAGGAAACACTCATTTAACCATCACGAAGTATGGAACATGTTCGGGCTGTGGTTGTTCTGATAGCTATATTCCCGTCTGCGGTACAGACCAAAAAACCTACACGAATGAGTGTCAGTTAAAATGTAGCAATAGCAAGAGGGTGGATGGCTATCGGATAAGTGTCTGGCATTCAGGCGAGTGCCAACCGGCCGGATGCACTTGTAACATAACCTGCCCGCCCGAATATGAACCAGTTTGCGGTACAGACGGAAAGTCGTACTGGAACTTATGCTGGTTGAACTGCAACGCCGATTGCAAGGAGAGAAATGAAAATACACGACACACACTGTTTGTCCAAAAACCTGGATCTTGCGTGATATAAAAATTTATATTGTATAAAAATACGTTTAATAGGAAATTAAGCTTGTATTATACAATATAGAGTACAACTGCAAAATAACTATTATTTTCTAAACCTTCATAGTTAATTAACGCTTAACGCGTACGCGAGTTAACACTTGATAAGTTTCTAACAGTAACACGATATGAATATAAAATACAAGCAAAGTTTAAAATAGGAGGTTAACCCGAGCTTCCAGGAAGCGTTACAAAGCGGGCAAAGCTTAGCAGGCACTTGCGTTCCTAGTTAGCGCCTTTGTGACGAGGCCGGGCAAAGAGCGACTCAAGGTAAAATGAGCTGCTATTTTGAAGGCATCCTTAATTTAAAAGTATGTAAAATGTAATATCGTTTGAAATACCCTGGTTTATACAATAGTTAATTTGTAAAGACTTTTAAAATTTCTATTAGTCAATAGTCAATTAATAAAGCAAACTAAATTTTTTAGGTATAACAGTTGTGGAAGGTTGGGTTTTTTGTTTACTTTACGTCATTATATTGGTCATGTTGAAAAAAAAATATTTTTTCTGCTAAATTTTTACCGTCTTGAGTTCTGAAAGTTTTCTAATTTAACAATAGATTAAACGCTAACTTCTGCATATAATGTTTGTATGAAAAATCTTTCAGAGCCATTACCAGTTACGCGCTATATTGAGATTTTTACTAACAAAGTGTTATAGATATAAAAATTACAGATCTTTTGAAAAGTAATTACAAGTCACAGAGGTATTTGACAGACAAACAAAGGCGCTTTCAATAACTGTAACACAATAAAATCTTAAAGTGAATAACATAAATTTCAACAAAAGTTATAGACAAACTCGCCTTGGCCATTTTCAAACCGAGCTTGGTTTCGCAACTTACTCGAATGAAACAAATTTAATTACAGATTGGCGCGTGAATTCTCTAGTACCTGAAAACTTCTTAATTAGATTTAAAAGCGGATTTCCTAAGTTTAAAAATGTCCAAAACAACTCCGGAGGCGATGAAAAACTTCGCACCCTTTCCATTCCCACGAATTAGAATTAGAACCAAAGTAGTAAATTTAAAAAATATACATTTTGTAATATTTAAAACACCCCGTTAAAAATATAGTTAAATCCTGTATTGCTATTAACTCTTTGTAGGCGTTTGTGATTGGATATTTGTAAGTATTCTATAAAACACAAATTGATATTAAAGAAATACAATTTCACGGCTATTTCATTTTATGTTCGGAACGGACGTAAATGTGCAAAACACGTGCTGCGAATCACGTTTACAAAGGACAATGAAATCTTACGACAATTTCATTATTATTGAGTTTTTATAGGGCAAGACATCAAATTATTTGTACGCTGTATAATATGGGGCTATTGGAACAATGAATAAAACTGTATTGTCCATAGTTATATTTGTAATAGCGTCTACGGAAGCTATGTCGCCCCAAACAGTGGATGTCGACTATTCCGAACTTGCGACCGAGGCAGAAAATAATAAAAAACATATCTTAGAGTTTTTAAATCAGACTCAAATACGAGAGCAGTATAGAACAAAATATAATATGTTATTAGATAAAATAACAGGTAAGTTCTTTACATTATTTATGTTACAAACAAAACAGTAAATTATATGACAGTTGATTTTTTCAAAGTTTTGGCAAACGTGTACATATTTAGAATTAATTTAGTTCTTGGCTTAATTTATTAAAGTCATTAGTTAACTGGTTGTAATGATTAATTATATTTGAATGAGTTAAAGAATATTATGTATTAATAAATATGTTTATGTTTATGTGAAATTCATGTCGCACTGCTACAACTCCTTCGAAGCGGCTTGCCTGATTTTTATGACATTTTGTGTATATGTGTCGTCCGTTTGGTAATATTTTTATACCTCTAAGTGATAAAGACCAACACTACTTTCTCCAATGATTCGAAATTAAAAATACATATAATCCTTAATTTTCTTTCTTACCGATATTAGTACTGCATGGCAAAACGTCTAGTATTATTATAAAAATCAGAGATTGAAAATATTCTATGAGAGGGTGTAAGTAAATTTGAAATAGTTTTTTTTACCTAACATAGATTACCGACGGCACTTTCAGGCTCCACCCGGCGTATTGTGTCGGGACGGAACACGTCAATCACAGCAGTGCCGTGGCAGACTTCTATACGGCAAAAAACTCAATTTCTATGTGGAGGTTCGGTCCTTACCGATATTTGGATACTCACAGCTGCACATTGCTTGACAAGGTAAACACGAAAAGCAGAACATACTAGACATATTGGTAGATATGTTTTACGCAGCAGTAAATCAAGAGAGCGTTTTATAACATTTGCTGTAATCTGTGCAAAATATATTGATATATTTTTGATTGCTATTATAATCAATATTAAATAACAATTAACACAAATCTTATATGTAAAATTCTAGATAATTGAATATATATAAAATACGCATTAAGAAACCTAAACTATTTTAAGTAATCCGACTTTTGACTGATTCTAATAAAATTTTATATTCATTTGAATCGGCCATTTTAGTTAACAGGGAAATCACAAATTTCATATATCTTAACTTATGATTACATTTTTGAAGGCACAGTGTTCCTATAATGTGATCGTCTTAGATTATAAGTTTTGAAGAATATGACTTAATAAATAACAAAAATTAAATATAATTAGATATTTGCGTGTGATTTTTGTGCGGCTTTTTCGATTTATCCATCATAATATGGCAATTATAATGAAATAAAGGATTTATTTATTTACAATAATCCTTTTTAGCTAGCTTTTAACTCAGAAATGGAAATTTTAATATTATTAATCGTAAACAAAGGAAACCATATAACGAGATTCATCCCAAAAGATGCTCTATTAAAATAAGCATATTGCGTTGAACCTTTTAGAGGGATTTTCTTACAATAAGGTAGTTCGACGATCTCCCGTGGGATGTCAAGAATATCGCCTATATCTCCGCATAAAGGAATAAAGTATTTGTCAGTTTACAGAGCGAGGAATCCCTGTAGTAAACTCGCGAAAATAAAACAAGTTGTTCTCTGTATTTTGCAACTTGTTTCGCTTTTCACATATTGGGTGTAACGGTTATGGTCTCCTATGAATTCGTGAATTTATTTTGTGGTTTTACGCTGAAAAAATATTCAACGTATCGCGAATAATAATATGAATTATTACTGAAGTTTCTTTCTAGTTTTTTGTTTAAATGGATTTTTTACTAAAGTTTTATTTTTAAATATACGTTGCTGTTTTTATGTTTAATGATAGAACTGGAAACAAACCGCAAACCATCAGAATACTAAGAAACTCGCGGCCTGTCTTTTAAGGAGAAGAACTCTTAAAACATTGGTTCAGCTATGATGGTTTCACATTGTGGCGAAAGTGCCTTAAAATGTGTTTTATTGGAAATTGCATTAAGTTGCTAATAGCAACCTACGGCTACCGGTTATCTAAGGACCTCTTCTTACCATAATATTATTTCTCAATCGGCGTTAGTTAGCTGCGATTGAACGCATGTCTTTCGACTAACTTGCACTTATAGAAAACTGCAACCTATATGAAAGTTATTTCTTAAAATGTGTGTTAAGCAAAACAGTATATTATAAAATAAAATTAATGTCAACACAAATCCAAAATTTGTACGTCAAAAGTACGTAAATGCATCCTAGCTGGATCGACCTCTATCGATAATCCATTGATTTGCTAACAATTGTAATGATTCCTCGAAGCCAATGCAGCAGGATTATATCTGAGCCTGTTGTGATGATGCTTTTTTATGCCCCCTTTGCATTATTGGAAGAAATTGTTTTTGATTGTTTGTTGTTACTCGGTAACCTTAATAAAATAATAAAAATATTCGACTACTACGGGTATATATATCTTAATATAAGAAATACATTAAGTTTGTTATCATATTTAATATTAGTACACTACCTTTGACGGAGCGAAGGCCTCTTCCAAATTCAACCATTTTTCTCTCATCTTAGCTACAATTTTTCAATATTTCCAGGTTTAGGAAGGTGTCCTCTCTTTTTCTTTTTAGTAATTTCAGAAGCTACTGATTTAGATAGATATTTTTTGGTAGTAATAGCCAATTTTTTTTTCAACGAGTTATTTTTAAATGTAGAAAAATGCTAAGATAACGTTACGATAGAATAAATACAAGAATTTCTACAGTTTACTGAAAACATCAAGACAAATAGTGGGAAGCGACAAAATTTGCTATAAGACTAGTAAACTAAAAGTCCGCTTTTAGGTCGCGTACCGAGAATTGCTTCCACGATTTCAATTTATCCTTTCGGCCGATTGTATTTTTTCCGATGCAGAACAGTCACCGTTACAGTGTTTCCCTAACTGTAAACTAAATGTTAACTTACTAATATATTGTACACATAAGTTCTAAGTTAGTATCATTATTACTACCAGCATGCTAAATGCTTAACTCATATCATGGAGTTTCGAGTCCCTTAGAAATTTTGTAATTAGAAAATTAAATGTAAAACAAAATTTGTCTTTACTAAAGTTCCACCTGTCATACCAATTGAATTATTAAGGAATTATACATGTAGATCACAGTTCAAAGCCTTAAAAAAACTTATAAATTAAAAGAGAACCATAATGATCTATTTATTATAGGCATATGAAATTAGTAGAAACTAATTTTGTAATATTTTCTCTTTTAAACGATAACAAACAGTAAAATTTTGAATATCGCTGCCTAAACAAAACAAGATGTATATATTTCTATTGAACGTAGGCGGCTCTTTACGACGGCGTCCCAGAAATTTATAGTCAAATACTTTGAAAACGACACAGCCGTATTGTAGCTAGAACCCCGATAGGAAATATTTCCCGTATTACTGACATAGACCCCTCACTTCGCCGCCCTTCAAATTGATAGAGTTTTTATTTCAATTTCATTTGGGTCCATTGAATTCAGCTTATAAACAAGCGTGTTCGTCCTTAACTTAACATGGCATCCCATAGAGTATCGCTATATCAAACAATTGCGCTATTTAGTACATAATAAAATTCTTGATTTTTATAAATCGTGTAATGTTAGGTTCTAGGCTAGGTTCGGCGGGCGACTCTCAACTTGATGTCGTAGGTTCGATCTCAGGCTGTGCAACAGACTTTCTGAAAAATATGTAACCTAGAACTAAAAGGTGGTAGCGCTACTGGTTATAAATAAAACTGGTTAAATATCTTTTTTACATCTTTGGTAAACTGATTGAATTTCGTATTAGGTTAGGTTACTTGAACGACAAATGCGGCTGTTAGACTGATCAATAACTTAATTGTCTCATAAAACGTTTATGTTCTCTTTGGTTTACGCGTATACTAAACATTTAAATAACAAGCAAACGCAAATAACCGAGACATTTGCTGACTACACGGTTGTAAACGACGTAAGATTATGTATATAATATTTGTATCACTTATAAAGAAATTGTATTTAAGTGTTCACGAACTATGTGCCAGTTCCTATCCTTATTGAGTAAAGAAATTACCGGAGACTATGATTTCTTTTCGAAACATTGATACACGTTTAGCAATCAGAATTTAATTATTATTTTCACCTTGACGGTAGAAATAAATAAACTTCAAGACAAATCACATTTCGCAAATTATGGAAATAAAAAACATGACCTTGACTCGCAGCGATTACGTTTATTTCCAATTAATTAGATTTTAAACAGATGAAACTTCATTGGGTCACTGTTGTGATGGATTTTGTTATATTTGAGAGAAAATAAATTATGTTTCCTTGTCTTCTTAATGCCAAGCATATATTCTCTCGACGTCGTGCTTCTAAGTTTTTTGAGGTTCTGGTTTTCATTGTTAGCCAAACAATAATACTGTGGGTTGATAAGGTCGGGCGGACTCGGGCGTAGAAATGCTTATGTAATGTGAGGTAAATAAGTGACTTAAGAAGTTTATTCTCTGCCTATAACGACACACAAGAACTTATTCTGGCGTATGAAGCGATAGCTATTGAGTTTTTTGTACTTCTAATCGATTCTTTTCTGTTGACATAATTCATTAAAGGAATAATGCCAAAGACCTCTCAGTACGACTGGGATCTTCGTGGAGAACACACGGGGGTGAAATGTATGATGTTAAGGAATCCTACATGCATCCTCATTACGACTCCAAAACCATAATCAACGATGCTGGGCTAGTAAAACTGTACACAACTCTCCGATTTTCGTCGAGAGTCCTGCCTATTCTACTGGCTGCGAGGGACAGTAAACTTCCAGCTAACGAAATGGCAATCGTCTCTGGATGGGGCAATATGAGAGTAAATATTTTATTCTATAGGTAACTAAAATTATATATAATAAAAAAACAATTATACTAAAGATATAGCCTAAGATAAATTCTTATTTACAAAAAGGTTCAAACACAAAAAGAAAAATTCATTAAAAAGTATTTAATGTATTTAGTAATTCGGTTGTGTTGTGCTAACGTGTGAATGTATGTGAGGTTATTTACGTGAGGGTGTGCGTGTGGGGGATGCTCATGATGAGGTAGCGCTATGGATATTCTTAATACTCCTTTTAAGCTTAATCTACGATAGATTAAACAAGTCAAGGCTTAAATATTAGCCGTTGTATGTCCGGGCAGCACAATACAAAATTGAGTTTTTTGTGTTTGATGTTGTGTTTTCTTCAAAAGTTATCATACTAGGATTCTATTTAGGGTCCATAAATTCATAGTGTTGTTTAAGTTTAGTCGCTTTGTGTAATAGGAAAACATATTTATATAAAATACTTAGACTATGTTTGGAATTAATTAAATCAGAACTAAATTACATTTCAGGAAGGTGGACAGAGTGCACAATTCTTGCAATCAGCTAGCATCAGAACAATAGTCATGAAGCTGTGCCGCCAGTCAGAAATAAACCACCGAATTCACACACCGAGCATGTTCTGCGCTGGCTCTTTTACACAATCGTCATCCGATGCATGCAAGGTACGATTTAGATATCTCATAAATTACTCATAACTATTTACTTTTCGACCGGCATCACAACTGCCGAAGAACTGTTTCGATTAGCGGAATATACCCGGCAACTGAGGTTATAAACCATTAGGAAGAGCATTGCATCTGAGAAGGCGTACTTTTATAGCTTTTAGTAGGTTTGGTAATAACTTAATTGAAGATTCAAATCGATTCATATTACCAGACTCTTCTTGTAAGATGCAAAAAAAAATGCCTAGACAAAAAGAGTGTGCATAGACATAAGTATGCACACGTGCATACTCCCACATACACACTTTTCTTTTTTTCTTTCTTTCAGGGTGACAGCGGTGGACCCATAGTATCTGAAGGGTTGCTCATCGGAGCAGTGTCGTGGGGGATTGGATGCGCACGGGGTAACTTCCCTGGGGTTTATACGAGGCTGTCTGATCCTGTCATTTGGGACTGGATCAATGGCCATATAACTAAATCTGACTCTAATGTTAGTATTGAATGACTTGACTTAAAGCTGTATGTCCTCCAAGTGGGACAGAGGGCCGCCAGCATATAAAACCAGCTTGATCGGTCCTGGGCAATTCTCTTAATTTCACTCCACGTCATTGCGGCTTCTTTCGCCTCTGCAATGATGCTTCGTTGCTAGGTCTATTTTGGTCGGCCACGTTTACTTTTGACTTGAGGAATCCAGTCGAGACCTTCTTTGGCAATGTGACTTGGATTCCTCCGGAGCGTATGGCCCACCCATTTTCACTTTCGGTGTTATATATACCTGTCAATTGGCACCTCATTCCTGATGAATAGAGATACTATTGGAACAGAATATTCCAAGGATTTGGCAAAGGCATCGGTTGCTCACCTCACAACAATTCCAGGTCTTCCTGAACTTTGGACTTACTACACCTTCGTCCAAGTCTTTTTTTTAATTTAATGACTTAAGGTGACAGTTTAATATTTAATTGTTATAATTTTTACTGATTTTTGCAACGAAATATATATATATTATAATACGTTACATATGTAACGTACTTATTTACGCGTCAATGTTGATAAAATTAATGCAGTAAGAAAGTCGGTGTTATAGTTGAAGCAAGTCTATTAAAAACTAGACTTTTTTATATCATT
Organism: Pieris brassicae; assembly: GCF_905147105.1. Taxonomy (NCBI): domain Eukaryota; kingdom Metazoa; phylum Arthropoda; class Insecta; order Lepidoptera; family Pieridae; genus Pieris; species Pieris brassicae. The sequence continues at coordinate 18,749,496 of NC_059670.1, read as the reverse complement.
TCTGTATATTTTTAATTTAATTAAAATTACCATACAAACCTACGCTTACTAAGTGAGTATACTCACTAAACGTAATCAAAATTATAAAATTACGATGAACGCAATTGGAAGGGATAAAAGTGTATAATTTTATCCTCTATTTATATTGTATAATTTCTCTGTTTGTAAATAGGTTAATATAATTATTTCCCGGTTAATTTATGTTCACGTGTCATGTTTGTAAACAAATATTTATTGATTTCCTACATTACAGATTTAAAGAGCTAACAGCTCAGTAAAAGTAGTTATAGCTTAGCAGGATTACCACATAACTTTAGCAATTCCGTCGTTGAACGTGATTCCAATATCGAGTTATCTATTCGCGATTTCAACTTCGCGTTGTTGAAAGAATTCTGGCCATTTTCGTCATTGATGATGATTAATATCGGCTTTTCAGAGTAGCCCTGAATTTGTAGTTTAATGAAATCAATATTTATTTCAAATTAGTAGTAATGTAGTATACAAATTTGTGACCTCTTAAAACGTCTACGAATAAGGTTAATGTAAAAGGAGGTTTTAATAAAAATCATAAGTCATCATTCATTTATTTATAGGTGCGTTACAACATACAGTTAAATAATATTGTGCGAATATTAACAACCACATAAACATAGAATAAAAAGTAGTGTAAACAATTCAACTGTAATCAATAACATAACCCTTCTAGAATATATAACTACAGACCGAAATTAACAACATTTATTTTGGCAAATTAAAACATAATTATAGCACCTTTTAAAAACTTAATTTAAATGCCTAGTAGTTCCGTCATTATATATCTACAAGTAAATAATGAGAGAGACAAACAATATATATTTTTTATTCCACTATTCATAAAAATTGTCTGAACCTAACTGAAGTACTGTCAAACTGTTTACGCTCTAATAAAAATAGGATGTAGAGGAAGGTGAGCTCTCCAGTTTAGCGAAAGGATCCTCAACCAGTCTCACCACTGGCTGACGAAGGCCCGAGTAGCTAAAATCGAGAAGTTGTATAGGTACATACATGCTTTGTGGCCGGGATAACTTTGTTAGCGCGTTTGAGCGTATCACGTACACAGTGATTGTAGGTTCATATTTATGTAAAAGAGACGATGTAGAATGAATGAATTAATATTACCATACATAACGTTTTAATATAACGAAAACTCTATAAGGCCAGAAAGCGCTGTCCAATCGTTGTTGGTAATAGTTTACTCTGTATGTTAAGATTAGTTTAACGTTTGTTGCAACAAAATTATAATGCTAAATTCTTAAATTTATGAATATTTATGACTAAGGCAGTCAAGATTCTAGGTAATACGTTTAAAACAACTTCAAAAACATAAGAACCTATTTAATTAAATAGTTATAAAATAGGAATAAAAAAAATTGAACACGATATTGGGCTTTCACATAAATAGAATAGAGTTTTGGGTTCCTAATGTATCGATTTTTATATATTACGACAAATTCTTCTAATATTGCGATATACTTATTCAACTGCATCATTGATCTAGTTAACATATTCGGCTGCTCATCACAAAGTTTCACAATCACGAAAAAAAATTGGCTATTTCGATAGCGGCTAATAATAGTTTTTAACTACTAGTGACACTGCGCATTTCGGGACATATAGCACGCAGAGATCCCGCTCATTTGCCACTTCTGGTGAACTGTGGTAGAAGGCACGAGACTCCGAGGAGACATATTGACCTTAAGTGTTAAATAACGAGACTAAAGAACACACACGTGTTGTTGGACGTGTCCGAAGATAACCTACCGCAGTATGTGCCAAGGGGAGTGTTCAGAAGAGTTGTTCGGTCTAATACCCGCAGCTGAGTTTCATTATCGGACGTCAAGGCAAAATACAAAATTACATCCGTATCAACTCGACGTCCGTCGTTCCACAACTGAGCGTTTTCTAAGGCAGTTTTTGCCGCGCACCACCACTATGTGGAACCAGCTGCCCACTGAAGTATTTCCGAACCAATTCGACTTAGGGTCCTTCAAGAAAAGAGCGTACCAATTCTTGAAAGGCCGGCAACGCACTTGCGAGCCTTCTGGCAATGTGAGTGTCCATGGGCGGCGGTATCGCTTCACATCAGGTGAGCCTCTTGCCCGTTTGCCTGCTATTACATAAAAAAAAAGTATGATAAAGACTCACATAAAGACCCATTTGCAATTTTTGGAGGAATCGTGGCCGAGTCTCTTTTTATTAATTTACAAAGTTACACTTATAAGCTCTATGTTTACATTTAATACCTACACTTAACACGTATCTAGAATACAACAATACAGTAACGATATTTCAACGATTTAGGCTCTCTCAGAAAATTACAACTGATGATCTTAACGTGTTTTTAAAATCTTATATAACTAATAGAAATGAACAATTTACCCCTATAAACATTAATTTCATATAATTCAAAATACATAACACTGTTGCTGTATATAATTTACTTAATAAAAATTGTTAAGTATGTAATTTAAATGATGGAAATAATGTTGTATGTAAATAATGCAATGATAAAGTTTTTAACGGTAACTAAATTCTAAATATTTTCCTATTCAAACCAATTTGCCTACGTTTTTATGTTTAGCCTAGCCCATCTGAAAATATACACAAACTGCATACAACAAACAATTATTATACCTATTCTAAATCCTTGTTTACGTCTCTAGATATTTCACGTCACAAAATTCACTAGTCTCTGGTCATATAAGTTTTGTCAGCACTGAAATAGTCCAAATAAGGCCGGCAGCACACGCGCGGCCTTGCGAGGCCTATGTCTTTTTCGCTTGCACACTTTTCCTCAATAAATGTAGTGGATCCTTCCTATATCTAGCGAATAGTTCCCTTTTGAAGGACTCGAAGTGTTTTCTGTTTTTCTCGTTTTGTTTTTCACGCCATAGGGGGCGGTTTCGTCGCATTTGGAGGCCCCAGTGTATTGTAAAAATCGGAGATAAAACTTTGAATTGGTATCCGATGAGGAACATTTCGTATACCTGGAAGAATAATTTCAATTAATTATAACAATAATTAATATTTATTAAAATCATAATAAATTCTTTCATTTATTGATAGATAATTTGATTTTATTAGTGTTTTCTTTATATGCCTTATTGATAAGCAGTTCCATTAAAATTAATATTAATAATGATATAATCAATGTACAAGAAACAATTTTGGTGAGATTTAGAGAAATTAATGATTCAAAGATTTATAAACTATGTTTAAAACATTTTATCAACACCATATATATAATAAATTTTGGAAATTACGAATGTACTTAAAGCAACATTTCTAAATCTAAACAATCCTGACAAAAGTTTTTATAAAGGTTTTAATCAAAATACTTATGCGTCGATGTCACTGTTTTAACGCTGTGGTGAAATGTCATTGGAAAATAAAAATAAAACTCCATAAAATTCATTAAAATGTATTTAAAAATAGAAATTCAAACATAAGCCGTCGGTGTGACGGGCGCAAACATTTTCTATTTATATCATAGACATCTTGTTGGCAGTTTAACATTCCCTGAGGGCGGGCGGAAAATTACGCTAATCTCTTTCCGCCCACTGTTTTTTTGGTAAACATATTTTTTGTTTCTTCTTTTATTATTTCCGTTTTTTTCTCATTTTCTGATTGTTCGTGGCGCAAACATCTTGATTATACCAATTATTACTTTTGTTAGAAAAATTAAAAGATTACCTATTAAATACTTTCTTAACTTTACATTTTTTTTCTACTAATTATATTAACGGAGATCCGTGTTTTAGTGCTTTATTTAATACAGTGGAATTACATTAATTTAATCTGTATGAGGCGTAAATAAAATGAAATAGGTTTACTATATTTTTTGCTTTACGTGAGAACTACACATTTATACCAAGTCTAGAGCAAACCCGCTAACCACAATACCACAACCACACGCTAATGAAATGTTGTGATATAATTTTTTTAATAAATTCTCATTTATACGAAATAAGTTTTATTTAAATGCTTTTCCGTATCTCTAATATCATCGAAGAATACATTAAACACAAATATGGTAGAACATGTATTAAAACAAAATAACAAAAAAACAATTTTCAAAATATATCCCTAAACTCCTGTGTTTTGTGTGACCCAATCTCTTAAAGAAGCAATGTTGGTGAAGACAGTCGGTGATAGAGGAAGAGCACATCCTCTTGCAAATGATACTACGCCAAACGCAATTCCTCTGAATACTGCAGGACCACCTGAGTCACCCTAAAATGTAGACATTAAAATAGTAAAACTTATTACAAGAGCATTAAAAAATTACGACATTATAATTGTGATAAGACACTATCTGGGGAATGAACCCTTAGTAATGTATTGAAAATTGTACTCAAAGGATATGAAATTGTGTTCAACGTTATTAAATCACATAAAATCAAATAAAATCTTTTCATTTCTCTGCATAATAGTAATCAACTGGGAAGTACCAATATTAATTAATAGCTTTGATTCTACTAAAAAGTAAAGCAAATGTTCTTAATCGGTGGCGGGTGTTGTTTAAATCTAAATGTCTCTTGAAACTAAAAACATACTATTAATAAGTCATTGATACATTAAAACAAAATCTCGGCTAACATTGTCTAACACTACTGAAAGCTGGTGAAAAATTCCATAATTTAATTAAAAGAATTTTCGTAACAACTTTTGTCACTTAAAAAATGGTATCAAAAAGATTATACACTTCTTGCCTTTAGTATTTTTTTTTTTTTTTTTTTTTCCTTACTAAGGTTGTCTGGAAGAGATCTATCGAATTTATGTATTTTTTTTAATGTAACGATTAAATAAATAAGGATCTAAGATATACCTGACACGATGAGACCCCACCTATGAGGAAATGTCCTCCGCAAAACATGTTGTTAGTGAGTGCATCACCATACGATAACCGGCAAAGCCAGTGTGGTACAACTGGTACATTCGCTTCCATCATTATACGCGGGATGCGCCGTCCACGAGGCTAAAATATTATTATTTCTTATCTTCCTATTATAACTGTCAATTAAATCATGCCATGATAGTCAAAATTAAAAGTACTACCATAGGAAAAAAATATTGAAGATAAGTATTTTATATACATAGTTTCAAGAAAAATGACTACCTCATTCCTAGTTCGTAATGAGTCAAAATTTTCAGCTAATAACTACTTAAAAAGATTTGAAATGTTCAAAGATTACCAAACATATACCATGTAAATTTACTATGTTCAGCAGCAAACAAAAAGTTTTCCGTATCATTAATATACTAACAGCAGTCAATCCCCATCCAGTGACAGTCAGCCTAACCAGGGGTACTGCCTGTCTCGGTTGAGGGAGCCGTATAGCCTGGACGGCATTACTGAACGTCAATGGCCGGGCCAGTTGTAACGCAGCTATATCGTGGTCAAATTGTGGCGTCCCGTATTGAGGATGGACTGTAACATTGGCCACGGGGACAATTCTACCGCCTGAGTCACGTCTTGTACTGCCAACTCGTAGACGGATGGCAGACGGTAATACGCTAAAAAGTATAGGTTTCATAGAACTTTTAGAAATAATATTTTATTAGCTATTATTAGATATAAATTAACTAATATGGGCTAAGGTGGCACTTGCATACTCATACTCGTATTGTGTTGGAATTTCTTTGTATCATACTTCCGCTGTTTAGTTAATGATTATTTATTTTTTCGATTTATACATGTGCGACTGAAGTATACTTGATAATAAACACAATACAAATAAAATGCCGTCAATTTTAGTTACATTCAAGATTAATTTATTTAAGTTAAAACGGAGAGAGAGAAAGACTTAATTTGGAATAACAAAAAAACATTACATTTAATATAATCATTAAAATAATCAAACATATATAACGACCAATATATAAGCCTCGACGTCTTTAAACTATCGCGTATAAAGATTGAAAGGAGTATGAAGAATAGCCATAGCGCTAAGTCACCTGCATCATGAGCACACCCCACACACATACCCTCATGTACATTTCCTCACATACATGATCAGACAACACAGCCGAATTACGTATTACTTATTAAATGTATTGAATAATGTGTATTGAATTTTTCCTTTCGTAAATGTTTGAACCTTTTTGTAAATATTATCTATACCATGTTTCACTTTATCTTTAGTTTAATTGTTAATTATGTTTTTTTTTATATTATAGGGGGGCAAACGAGCCTGCGGAACGCCCAAAAAGGGTAGTCATCGCAGCCCATAGACACCCATTTTTAGTAGGTGCGTTGCCGGCCTTTGAGGGTGTTGGTTGGTTATTATAAATAATTATATTATATATTAACGAAATAAATATATAATAAATTTTTTAAGATAGGATATTTGCTCTAAGAGGCCGGAAAGCCGTAACAATATAAAACCTTTGCGAGCTATTAAAGTTAGAAGTCCTCCGTATTGTTCAGTCATGTAGTGTGACTCAACTATATAAACTATTTTTCTTTGCATATTAAATGCATTAAAGAATTGCTGTTACTTCCTAGAAAATGCTTTTACGCCGGGCACTCTCATAAAGTGCGAGTTTTATGAAAAAAATAACGAAAGCCGCTAACTCGTTTTTTAGTTGTACGCTTTTTGTCCCCGATGTAGGTTAATGTGTCAAAGGCGTTGGCAACTTCTTATAAATATATTTTTAATGCTCTATTTTTCAAACACTAATTTTATCGTAATAAAAATGTAATTTAATTAAATAGATATCTTAAGACGATTAATTATTTAATGGAAGAAATTGTAGGTTTAAGAAGAAATTGAATTAACTTCGTTCAAATTAAAGCTAGCTGTGGTGTACGATTATGTATTCAATTATTTTGTAATTTATTTTATTTTTCTCGCCATTATTCTTATTATAAACGAGAGTTTTGTTAATTTATATTAATTAAAACTATTAACATATGCTATTTTATGGACTCAGTAACAATTCCATTAATTGCAAACTACAGTATAACATATAGATAAGAAGTTTGTAATGAATATAAGTTTAACAAATTCCGCATGAACACATTAAAAACCCATTAAAATACTTAAAATAACTGATTCGTTAACTATTACGTTAGTAGAGATTTTCTTGCCAACACTCATAAACGCGGGAATAATATCATTACTCCTACAGACGAGTGCTATTATGCACGTCATCATTTTTTCTAAAGCTTACAAAGCACTGTTTTATGAAGTTTTCAGATCGTATATGAGGTTACGAATTTCAAAATTATAAAATTCATATAAAATCAAAATGTATGTTTCACTTGTGAACGTAAATATAAATGAAAATTGAAAGGGTTTCCAGTAAAGAAAAATGCATTATAGCATATAAGATCCCAGCACCGAAAAAACGGTCGAAAAAAAAATTGGTATAAAAAAACCCAACAAGCGAGCAGCAAGTATAACGCGCAAATATTCTGGATAGATTATGAATATTTGCTTAATATGGATTGGTAATAAAATGATTGAATCTAGAACAAAATACGTTTTACATTATTTATCTACATCCCCATATGAGGCAGGCGGCAGGGCACGCTGTCATACAGATAACAGATGGAAAGGTAGACCAATAGAGCTATAGGCCAACGGGATCGAAAGGGTAGCTAGAAATAATTTGATGACGATGGCAAATAAAAAGATGGTGACAAGTTGGAGGAGGCTCTTTTACGGACAGGGGCCGCATCTTAGAGTACTAAAATTATATTTTTACAAAATGTATGTCAATAATATGGAGCAGTGTTGGCCTTGTGGCTTTAGCGTGCGACTCTCATCCGTAACGTCGTAGGTTCGATCCCCGATTCTAACGGTGATAGAAAACCGTGAGGAAACCCAAAAAGTCGACGGCGTTTGTCAGGCATAGAAGGCTAATTTGCTTGCCTATTCGATTAAAAAATGATCATGAAACAGATACAGAAAGCTGAGGCCGAGACCTAAAAAGGTTATAGCGCCACTGATTTATTTTTTATGTCAATAATATGTTGATGAATAAAGGCTTATTATATCATTATTATCTACATCCACGATGTCAATAGATAATATATGTCATAACAATTAAATGTATATCAATAAGTTGTTTTAACAGAAACGTAAACTTCTCATTCTACATACTGTCATAACACTTCGTTCCATCGGAGAAGGAATACTAATTACTATATAAGTCAATTATAAATATATTAATTTAGCATACACTTGTGTTTTATATTATCTCGTGGCTAAATCGGCATTGCTGATTGTGCGAATATTGTTCCCTATATAATAGAAAAACTATTATAAAAGACGGGCGAGCCATTTATTGAGGACACAAATACGAGTATACTATCTATACATAATTTATTAACTAGATAGAGTTCACTTTGAGTTACAAATGTACATGTTTTATAAATTACAATTGACTTACTTCTGAACGCAGTGGGCCGCGGTTAACACGTAATTCGGGCTAATGATAAAGCCACCGCAGAAAGAATTTCCATTCAGTATCATTGACACCTGTGGAAATATTAAATCAGTCGAAAATCTTATTGTGCTTACCAGTTTATTGCACGAGACAATTTTCGATTAAGATATGATGTAATTCTTTGGTCAGTCTACCTATGCATTGCTACAATTTTTAAACAACAATTTTCGGTCGTAGGTTTGAACTCCGGCAGCAAGGAAGAAAAATACAACGAGGAAACCGACTTGCCTTAGACCCAAAAAGGCGACGGCGTGTGTCAGGCACATAAAGCTATTCACCAACTTGCCAAAACTTGCTACCTACATAAATATAAATGCTCATAAATATGGTCAATATTTGACTGACAAGATTCATATATTTTTAGATTTGCCATTTATCCTTGCTTCTTGATTTCCCTCTATCTAGTGGTATATATTTTATAAAAATCCATTGGCTAGTTTTTGAGTAATTGATATAATTGCTCATATTTCAGTAAAATAGTGACTAATCTTCAAGATTCATATATTTTTAGATTCGTCTTGAAAACTGAAAGACCTAAAAGGTTGTTTCGTTGCTGTTTTATTTTGTCGTAATAAAAAAGACAGCATGTAGGATAGTAAAATAACCTTATCAAATTTTAAAAGAAAATATAAATTATTATTTATTTTACATATTTTTCTGAAAACTAAAAAAATAACTTCTATAATATACTGTTAATTATTTATAATTGAGTTATTTTTTGTGTATTCTCTGGAAGCCTCTCAAAATGTTACCGACAATTCTTGTTACTTGAAAGTTAGAAATTTCCAAATTTACGTACCTGATAAGGATGTCTAACTATAGAGCTGGACCGTCCTCCAATAATCTGCCCACTAAGTTCTGGGCAAACTGCTTCCAGCTCTAGATGTTGAGATACATCCACCTCTTGCTCCCCACAGCACTCTCCGTCTGGCGCATCTTGTAGATCTAAAAATTTCACTCACAAAAAATCTTTGGAACTAAACATTTTACATAATTTTTCTACACCTAATTTATAAATTAAAACGTTAAATATATATGATCATTGTATACAAATACGCCCAAACTGGGGTTAATTATTGTCGTTGGGCTGATTAAAAAAATTGATAGCAGAAATTTTAGTACATGTAGATTGTCTATATGTAGTATATTGTTTAAATATTAGGTATAACTTGTGACATTACCTACACATGTGTTTCATGACATTTAGAAAAACAATCCTAATTCTGATTTCTGTTGATAAACAACTGAAAGTATTAGAAGGTAGATTAGATTTTTTAAGAATTTATTAATAAAATTTATTAAAGCTTGCACTCACACACTCACTTATTCACAAAAGTAATGACAAAAAAAATTAATAAAAGATGTAAGTAAGTAAGTAACTAAATTATATATTTTAAGGAATGTATAATTAAGTTTGTTATGAAAGAGCTGGAAACCCTGACACAGGAATTTTTAACTTAAAAGGGTTACTAAATCTTACATATTGTAATGTAATTGTACTTAAAATGAATAAACACATATTTTATTTTGTTTATTTATTTATGTATGATACTACAAATCCGAAATAAGAATTGGTTTATTGTAAACCAAACTCAAGACCTCCAGTTGTATGCCAGGTGCTTCAGTTACTAAACCATAAGGGGTCGTTTATTTAATTTAGATACAGGAGTTCCCAATTGGAAATTCTTTGTAAAATAATTATAAAAAAACAACAAATCTTTTATCATCAATCAAATATAATTAACTGAATAACAATGGCTAATAAAAAAATTCACCAAATACGTAACTTAAAATATTTGAGGTTAAATTTCATATGAAAATGATTTTTTAAATATTAATTGAAGTGAAAAATATTTAATACATATTAAGTTCAAGAAAAATAACATATCTCCTGAGCGTAATCTTTAATTTTAATTTTCTGTGAAATAATGAAAATTTGTACTTACCCACAGCTGATATGAAACACAAAATCGGTATTAGGATCTTCATGATCATAAACCTATCTGTGTAGAGGCACAATGAACTAGTGAACACTGTCAATCGCGAAACCTTGCAGAATTCGCAATAGTTACCATGGTCACGACCTTTTTCTTATCAATTTTCAGTTCAATGACGTTCTTAGTCAGCATAACTTTCATAAGTTCAACTGCCAATAATCGGTAATTAAAAATAAATCGTCTCGTCTAGTACCTTGTATTCAAACATGTTGTTATAATTTGATCTCTGTGTCTGTATTGTGATCAATTGTTTTTGAAATAGGCAAGTAGTTACGCATTATGCGCCATTGACTCTTTGGGTTTAAATTTATTCACGATGTCTTCACCGAACGAGCAAGTTTAATAAATAGGCAGAAAGTCCATTGATGCACAGGCGATGTTCAAACAAAGCCACTTGGCCAAAACTGTTCAAATTATTATTATATACTCGTCACATAATGCTTCATACAAACAAATCGGTAGTTTATACTAAAACTTTTGAAAGGAAGCTTAAGAGACGACGCTCCCGGCAGACTCCTGCGGCGAAAGGCCTTTGCCTGTATTATCGGAAGTGCCAAGACAGTTTTCTTAGGAAACCCTTAACAACAACAAACAATGTAAACCAAATGTAGGATTATAAACACTGACACATTTCAACAGTCGTCTTACATAAGTTCAGATTTCAGACTGAAAGCGAAAAAAAATACATATTTTGTATTTTTGTTTGATTATTAAATGTCTGATTAATAGTAACCGTGCTTTCTCTGCGTAATCGTTTCACGTTCCTCACATTAACACAAACTATGCAAAAAACTCAGTTTTGCATCGCGCAGCCTGGACATACAACATAACATATTAAGGCCATATGTTTTGCTATCGCGGAATATGCGTAAAAGGAGAATGAAAAATATTCATAGCGTTAAATATTACCTGCAACATGAGCATACCCAACATACGGTGTGTATGTTGAGTACGTACATGCCCTCAATTTCACAGCATCACACACCACAGCTAAAGTAGGTATTACTTAGTTAAATGTATTTAATATTTTATCCTTTCGTAAGTTTTTTTTTTATTTTTTTATTTATTTACACTTCGTTACACTACAAAATAAAAATAAAAATTAACATAATTAAATCAAAAGGTAGGCAACTGGCGGCCTTATCGCTTACGAGCGATCTCTTCCAGGCAACCACTGTGAGTAAAGAAAAAGAAATGTATTAAATAAGATAGGCAAGTGCAAAAATACACGTAATACACAGTTATTAAAACTAAACAGGAATAAAATATTAAAGATAGAAAGTAAAAAGACACATAAATCACGATAATTTAAGATAAGTCTTTTTATTATGTATTACGACTTCGTTGCGTGTCAATATAGGAATTGAACATAATTAAATGAAAAGGAGGGCAACTGGCGGCCTTATAGCAGGCAATCACTGTGAAAAACAAAAATGTATTAAATTATATAAGATATTATATATATATATAATATTTTCTTATCTTTCATAAAATTCTTTTATATATATATATAATATATGTTAGCTGTAGGATAACGAATTAATAAGGACTTAACGACAAACTTTTGTGCCCAACAATTTCGTCAGTTCCAAAGCGCTTGAAAACTAATTAAAGCGCGTACCGGAATAACAAAAGCATGTCGTCATATTTCACATGACCATTATAAATAGAACTGTTTACTGATCAGTCAGTATACCACATCTAATCTCAGATTAGGTATATAAATTACATAAATTGGTATCCTTATGAATATACTCCTGTAGAGTACAGTTTTAAGTTTTACTAATCGACTTGACAATGTATTATATGAATTTGATAGTAAATCTAATGTATTTTATTGGAGAGTGCGTCAGTTAGTTCAAACTAAAACTCAAAATAACTTTATTCATATAAGTAAACAAATACACTTATGAACGTCAGAAAAGAAGTCAAATTAATTGTAAATTTACATTTACAAGTCAATGGCGTAGAGCGGGCAAGAAGAACTGGCAAGAAACTTTCCGCCACTCTTTTTTAATCGCTAAGTTCTAGTCATACGTGCGTACTGTCGGTGGGACCTATGTAAAGTTTCAAACTCCAAATACATATATTACGTAAAACCACGATTGTAGATAAGAAAATTTACAGATTTATCACATCATTAAAAGGCGCGCAGCATTCGTTTACCATTAGTCTCGTTTCTGAATCTCACCCCAAAATGCTTGAAACGGCTTTCCAGATAATCTTAAACATTATTGGTACAAGATACACGCACTAGCTATTATCACGATATTTATTTAAACCACTCCATTATCTTCACTTTAGAAATATCTTGGTTCATAACAAAATAACCGAATATTATATCAAGTTTATAAAACTTGGCGGAGATTTACTGTCTAAGGGAGTCTGTACAGCCTTAGGGCTCGCAAAATTATGTTTTCTTTGCAATTATTTTAACAAGACCCTGAAAGTCTTTGGTCTTATAAGAATTACTGAAGAAGATTCTTTTGATTTTTATTCAAGGTTCATTTCACATGACTGTTCTTGTGGAAACGGGAAACGTATATATCACTAGCTGTGCTCTGCGTTTCCACCCGCATCACTTTGGTCGTAGTATATTCTACAGTTTTTATGGGTAAACATATGGTATAGCGGACTTTTGTGACTTTTATAAAAGTGTAGTACATCACTGCGCTATTGTCTATAGTTTTAGTAGCGTACGTGATGTAGGTATTTTTTCACTAGAACTATCAAAGTTTCATCAGGATTCTATAAAAGAAAAAAAGTCAATAAGTCCTGTAACTTTTAAGTCAATGCAAACAAACAATGAGATCTTTCCTCTATATAATAATAGCGTCAACCGAATTGCAATTATTATGTAATAATTACCAAACATGTCAGGGGCTACTTCTGCAAATATTTAATAAATATAGACTTTTTAATCATCATGTCATTTACCAAAATAATAATTATAAGAACCCATACATTCCCATGTCATCCCAATTATTCCTATCATAATAACCAAAAACAACTGTATCGCATAAACAGCTTAAAATATCATATTTCAGTTTAATCCGAATCTTGGAATATCCATTTTAAAAATGGAATATCCATCGAACCTATTGTGATGGAAAGTATGGAAAGATGAAAAATCTAGTTTGGAATGGAAATTTCAACTGAAAAAGTGCAATAATCGCTCCCCGATTCGAGCAGGTGTCGATATTAAAATTGCCGAAAATTGATTGCTCGATATCGATTATTGATGGTGATGATTCATCGACCTTCACCCGCGCATTGCCACTGGCCCGTTGGACGACTAAGTTAAAAGAAAGTAGCGACATACAAGTAAAAATACGTTATAACCTCTTTTGTATATATGACCTTAGTAACGGTTTTTTATAGAACAAGGGGCAACCGGGCAGGCTCATCTGACATTAAGTGATATGTCTATGGACACTCTCAATGGGCTCGCGAGAGCGTTATCGGCCTTTTATGAATTGGTGCGCTCTTTTCGGAAATACTTTAGTGGTACAACTGGTTCCATATAGTGGTGGAGTGCATTAAAAACTGTCTTAAAAAAGTTGCTATTTACTTTTAGATACTTCTTGCGAAATCTCTTGTACGAAATATCGTTTGCGTTGTTATAAATTATTTATTTATTGCTTTTATTTTTACACATTTTTTACTATAGTAAAAAGTAAAAATGTCCCACTTCAAGTACATTAACGCTATAATAGCTTACAAACGATAGAAATATAAATGTTAAGTATCTGAAACAAGAGGCTTTTATTATTATTAATAGCTTTCAACATAAATATTTATCTATGGTTTCGTGATATGGCTTTTACATAAAAATTCATTAACTTATATGACAGCTATTTATTACGTTATTTACAAAACTCGTCGAAAACTTTGCTGACATAATCAGTGGGACTCTTTAAAAGCAATTGCTCTGTTAGTCTAATAGTACATTTGTAAATTTGACTAGTCAATATTTATACTCTTACTCTTTAAAAAAATACGTGACATAATATGACAGAATATTGCATCAACAACCTTGTTTTATACAGGCTGCTGAGATGGCAGTCTCCATTGAAGCCAGCCATAATCTGTCACCCGAATCTGAAGTCACCTAGATTAGGTTGAGAATTGTACGGTAGCGGTACGGTAGTAGACTTATATATTATCTTTGACTTACGAGTACTGCTCATTTATAGGGCAAAAAAAAATATTTTTCTTAATTAAATCAAATTTAAAAGCACTTAAAGACAGTATTTTCTCCAATGAAATTTTAAACAAATCTACTACCTAAGTGGTATTTTGAGGTGTATTTCTACATTTCTTTTCTTGCAAATCTATTTAAAGATTTATCAAAAACGCTGTCACTCTTGACTTGCACTTTTTCAATTTCAGTTATTGAGCAGAGATTTAGTTCACAGTTGAAGGGAAATTGATCAGTTTTATTCCAATAATATTACTGTATTGCAATTATAATTTAAATTAACTTTAAGCCTTTTGTAGGTAAAATAATTTAATTATTAGAGTTTGAATGGTTTCGATTTCTAAATTTAATTGTCTTTAGGAAAAATATTTTTCATATTAAACAATTATTATTGGTATTTTGAAAATAGAACCCAGGGTGAAAATAATACTAAAATAGTATAGGCAATCATTTTTAGAATAAGGTGGGTAGTAGTATGGCTCGTCAAAAACTTATCTTCAATGTTTAAAATAAAAGCCTCGTTCACTATGAAATTGAAATTGCATTGATTACGACAATTTAAATTTAATAAAATAGATTTAAGCACTCTCAGACCGAAAAGGTATATGTGCGTAATACATTGACATTATAGATCAGGTTCTAATACAAAAACAACATTACGCGAATGCAAGCAAGAAAAAACAATCCTTCAACTAAAACAAAATAAGTCGCTTTTAAATAAGCTCAAAATCAATCATCATCATCAATCAATATTTAAAAAGATTAACATTTAAATTTACTACCAGTTCAACGGCTTAAAGCTAGAAGAACTGGCAAAAAACTCCCCACCAGTCTTACTCGCCAAGTTTTGTACAATTATTCTTGATTAATACATTTTATATCAATAAAGACAATTAGAACTCATTTTCTATTTCAAATTCTGATTCCAATAAAGATAAATTAGATGTCCAAATGATAAGCAGCAAACGTCTGCCTTTCCACGACTGAGCGCAAAGGCAATTTTTTGCCGCGCACCACCGTTATGTGGAACCAGCTGCCCACTGAAGTATTTCCGAACCAATTCGACTTAGGGTCCTTCAAGAAGAGCGTACCAATTCTTAAAAGGCCGGCAACGCACTCGCGAGCCCTCTGGCATTGAGTGTCCATAGGCAGCGGTATCACTTAATATCAGGTGAACGTCCTGCCCGTTTGGCCCCTGTTCTATAAAAAAAACCTTTGATTCCTGCTATCTAATGAAAGTTCTTTTGCGTACCATTATACGTTTCATGGCATTCCGATGGCTACGTATCAAGTTTCAGTACAGAAATATTCAGCGACCATCTATTTTTGTCGCAACGAGCACACATTCACTTTTATCTCTACAACCAGACGGACGCTTCCTGGAATACCAGGTTAATAAAATTAATTTAAAAAATGTCGCTTTTTAACATGTAAAATAAATTTACACTAAACTTATATGGCATTAATTAATTTTAAAAATAATTATGTGTTCTGATGCTATTAAATGTTTCTTGGATATGTCTATTTTCAGTGCTGACAATATTTTATAACGTGATATAATATTTAAGAGTAGTGTTGGCTTCAGCGTGCGACACTCCTCCCTGAGATCGTAGGTTCTATCTCCGGCTGTGTGGATGGACCAATGGATTATCTTTCTATGTGCACATTTAACATTAGCTTGAACGGTTAAGGAAAACATCGTGAGAAAACCGGCTAGTCTTAGACCCAAAAAGTTGACGGCGTGTGTCAGGCACAGAAGATCGAAACGATCATGAAACACATACAGAAATCTGAGTCCCAGACCTAAAAAGGGTGTAGCGCCATTGATTTTTCTTTTTTATTTAATATTTATAACAAAAATAACACATGATGAGTATTTTGATTGCTAATTAGAATATGCGTCTTCTTTGTGATCAGCAAATTCGCCATTAATATACGTTAAGGGTATTTTTCTGAATGTTGGCATAACTAACCATTATTGAATACGAAGCGTTTTACGCCCTCTGGATAAAACAGCCCAATCAGCTGCAACTGACTGAATAAATTAAATAATTAAGCCAATCGGTATTGGTTTTACGAAGTTGCGAGGCTGTGTGCATTGTGCCAACTAAGCCACGGAGGCGATTTCGTATGAAAAAATATTCCATACTGTGTAGCTGGTACACTCCAGCGATAGATTTGTGCCAAATGGTACAGTTTGGCTCATCTCCACAGCGACAAGAAGACACATGTATATGTTTATTATGTCACAACAATTTACTATCATTACAGCAATTATTGTGTTAGATCGGTCATTGCTTTGGCATTTGGAGATTTGAAGTGATGCCAATACTGTCATACGTCAACTTCGATTAGTAACAACCATGAAACAATTTGGTAATAATATGCCTACAAGCTGCCCCCGCGAACTTCGTTCCGCCTTATATTATATATATCAATACATATACATACCAACATATGGAATAGTTTGATATTCTACATCATAGAAATTATATTTTTCCAATAAAAATCTTCTTCGGAGTTCAAAGAATAAATAAAAAATGTACTCTAAGTGGTTCAGCTCTCTTCGAGTTTTCTTATTAATAGCAACATATTTTGCGATTCACTTTTATTTAGACACGCGTAATACATATCTACTAGAATCTTAAATTTAAAGCTTTTGTGTGTTAAAAATTGTTTTGTCAATGAATCGATACAAGCGTCATGATCAAATTAACGTGCCTAAAACCGCAAGGTACCTACTGATAATTCTATATAATTTTGTACCTAATATGATTTTTAATAGGTAATAGGAGGCAAACGGGAAGGCTCACCTGACGTTAAGTGATACCGCCGCTCTTGGACACACACATTACCCGAAGGCTCGCAAGTGCGTTGCGGGCCTTTCAAGAATTGGTACGCTCTTTTCTTGAAGGACCCTAAGTCGAATTGGTTCGGAAATACTTCAGTAATATTATAACTAATATGCCACGATTATTCAAAAAACTTATTAGGAGGCCTTTCCTTGCACGAGATTAATTATTGTTTTTTTTATAGTCAATAGATCACTCTTTGTTGCACTCGGTAATGAGGAGAAGTGAGATGAGGCGAAGACCTCATGTTCACCTAATCTATTTACATTCGTTTCTTTTATAATTTTTATAGACAATCAGGTGATCAGCCTCGATTTTTGAGACTAAGATATTACGGTTTCCACACAATGTTTTGTTTCAGCGTAAAAGCAAATGTAATTAACATTATATAAAAGAAAATTCGATTGCATAGCCGTGATTCTCATGTACGACCTCAGGGTTGGTAGTCACGTGGTTGGTACTTCTCTATTTGGAACCTAAACGCGAGAAACATTCTTTCAGCAAAATTATTTCAGTACAAGCCAATGCTGAAATAAATTCCTTTATCATTAAAAAACCAATTAGCAAACCTCATTACGACATACAGATTTGTACAATTTCCTTCGAGTAATCCCTACTTAGGTCCGATTTATTCAGAATCTCATTAATTGGATTCAATAACGCACTGGCGCCATCTATAAATTTCGGAGTGACCAATTACTGGCCCAGGCTGGACAAAAAGCGGCAAATTTATTGCGATGATACGATCCCAATCTCTTTTTTGTTACTCTAGCGGGCTGTAAATTTTCACGTTACATACAGATAGTAATGAAATCGTGATAAAGCTGTTAATAAGTTACTATATCGCGATTTTGAGAGTACGATGTTATTACATATGATGCTTCTCATACAAAACCTTTTAATTAACAATATATATTATTAAAGATAATATAATGAACAATTGCCATACTTTTTTATAGAAGAAAACGGGCAGGAGACTCACCCAAAGAACTGGTATGCTTTTTTCTTGAAGCACCCTAAGTCGAATTGGTTGTACTTAATACTTCAGTGAGTGGTGGTGGTGTTAGACGACGGACGTCGAAGTCATACGAGACTACTATAACCATCAGATTTCTTTAAATTGACATCTTACGGAAGAATATAAATAGGACATTAATATCAGCAAATATATATTAATACAACTATTTTATAGTGCCAACACGCGGATAATACGGTTACTAACCGTTAGCACAATACGTTAATTAACTAGTGAAATGTTCCAGTGGATAGTATTTGTTTCCGTGCTTGATACGTTCATAAGACATGGTATACGACTACAGGATACACCTTACACTTATGCATAACTTTACGGAATATATTATAATTATCTACATATTATTATCATTATAATCATCTTTTTAAAAACCTTTTTTCGGAAAGGAATTTATTTTGACAGTCAAATATGCTACATATTTTAATTCTCTACTAGAATATCAAGAGGAAAAATATTAAGGAGGTATCTATATATATATATATATATATATATATATATATTGTTGTGTAAGAAACATTTCAAGATGTAACCAAAATAAAGAGTCTATAACCATAATACTGCAAGATAAAAGAAGACTACTCAAAACATTTGTCTATTGTAAATTCAATGGAAATCTTGTAATAGCTGGGAAAAAAGTTTCTTCGCATTTTTTAAGAAAATTCACAACATTTTTTAATATAGTTTATTTATAATTAACTAAAGTATGTAGATGCCATATTGCTCGATAACTTTTTGCCATCTTGTAGATAGGGATATGAACCCATTGCTATAGAAATTTTGGGGCTTCTGAGCAAAATACCGCGACAATTGGTTTTCGCAGTCCTGTCGCGATGTTAACCTGACACTACCTAAAGAATTCTAAAGAGACCGAAACAGGTGGAAATCTGAAGGTGCAAAGTTAGGACTATACGGCGGATGCATTAACACCTCCCAGCCAAGCTCTCTTAACTTTTGTTGAGTGGCTAAAGATGTGTGAGGTCTAGCACTATCATGATGAAAAACCACACCCCTTGTTTCTGGCCGCTTTCTCAACTTCTTGCTTTAATCTCATCAGTTCTTCGCAGTAGAGTTCAGAATCGATGGTCCTGCCTGGTGGTAACAGCTCATAATGAATAATGCCCTTCCAATCCCACCACACACACAGCATCACCTTGTTGCGAGTTAACCCGGGTTCGCCACAGTCTGACGCCTGACTGGCTTTGACCATTGCATTGCATTTTTTACCTTTTTTGTAGTAAAATTTTAAAATGTATCGAATTTCTTCATTAGATTCACTAATCTTGATATGACGAAAAATAAAGAAATATCACATATTTTCCTAATTTGAATTTGGAATTATCTTCTTTAAAATTTAAACTTTTAATCCAGCCAGATACAAATAGTATAGCTAAAGAGATTTTATTACAAGTTCATACATACTATAATGCGAAAAGACTTTTTCCCCAACCTATTAATGTTTTGTAGTCCCTACAAATAATACAGTTTATATAAATATCACCATTGCCTAACTTCTATAGAGTCATTATTATTGTGTCGTAAACGTGTATTTTTCCAGTTAATCAAACATTAATACATTTAATCTAAATAACCGCGCTTGTGAAACAGAATTAGGACACGGTAGGGCTGTTGAATATTTTAAACATTAGCATTGCTAAATGGCTAAATGACAAAGAGTAGAAAACATTTTAGCCCAGACAAAGCAAAATCAAACCAGTCTTGTCACTTGTGGATTCCTTCTGCCCCCCGCACAGAAGGTTGATCATCAATTTGACTAAAAATGCTCAATGGAAAAAACGCATATGAATTCTTCATCTACTGAAGTTTAGTTTAGTACTTTAGAATTGTTTTGTGTAAGAATTATAATTAACGAGAGGGTTATCCCTCTTGTTGACACCCGGATATTTCCGACCCCAATTTTATTTATAACCCCATAATATCCCTAGTATGTGAGACTCGGCTTGGCTTGAGTACAGTGTGCAAGCCTGTTTAAACGGTTACAGTAATAAGAAATTTCACCTATAAACTAAATATTTCTGATATTGCTAAGTCGTTAAAATACTGACGTAGTAATACGTAGTATATTTTTGGTTTTGTTATTGTTTTGTCTTTGTGCCAGCCCTGAGCACGGTTAGTTAGCGTTGGCCGGCCGCCAAAACGTCCCGGGCCATTTCATTGTTCCACCACTACTCGCTACATCGACTAGAAACTGATACAAGCACTTGCATTCTGCCTCTGATTTCTGCACATTCCTCAATCCCGATAGATATCAAATTATTGCTGTTCCCTCATTCCTCGGCCATAGATTTATTTGCGAAAAGCGCTTTGCTATTATTTCAGCCAAAAATTCCCACAATTTTCACCGGGTGAAAAAATATATATTTTCGCCTACGTTCCTTCAAGCGAGTTTTTTAAATGTAGGTTTTACTTTATAATCCTGCAATATTGGTAATGATTTGCACAATGCATTTAATTTGATAACATTATGTACTTCTTGGGTTTCATTTTTTTATAGGCTTGCTTTGCTTGCTTGCTTGCCTGTTACGAGACACCCATAAAAGGCAGTCATCGCAGCAAATGGACACCCATTTTAGTTGGTGTAGTGCCGGCATTTGAGGGAGGAGTATGCTCTCTTTAATGGACATCGTTTCTCCCGTGGAAGAACCCACCAGCAATCGATTCCACACTTCACTAGTTCGCAAAAGAAAATGTCTAAAGACCGCGGACCGTGGAAGATTTCCACCCATCAAAGTTATTATACTCAACGGAGAGATTGAGTATCTAAAATCTCTCTCCCTAAAATATGGCGAGGTGGCTGATGGCTGGCTGGATTAAAAAGAGTGGCGGGGATTTTATTCCCAGTTGCTCTCTTCCGTTCTACGCTTTTGATTTGAGAACTGGCAGTAAATGTTAGCAGCATTTAATGTATATTTATCGTATTCTTACTATTTATTCTTTATATTATTCTTACCTATATGAATAAATGATTTTTTACTTTGACTTTTAATTTATATATTTTTTTTTTGCGCGTTAGTTTGGCGTCGCGAAAATTCGTTATTATGTCACACACAAATTATTGGAAGTATGCATTTTATTTGATAAAAATTACTTACTTTTATTCCATTACCTCCAAAAGTAACTACTCTGTACTCCAAACTATCCGTCAAACCAAAGACAAGGCAAGTCTAGGCTTAGTACATTCCTAAATACATTAATTACATAACAGTTTATATATAGTGCGGCATATAATATAGATTAACATCTTCTGAATGTAAAGATAGCTATTTGCGTATACAGATTTATTTTTAATTATTCCTATAGTTAAAAAAAATTCAAGGTCCTTCATGTAATCAAACCAATCCTCTAAAGTAAATAAATAGGCAATTATAATGCTTTACGAGCATTCTTCAATGCAGTAATTAATACCAACATACAGGGACGAATCTACTTACTTATCGCCGTGGATACAAAGAGACCCCAGTTCTATATGAAAATAAAAAAATATCGGAAATTTTTAAAAATCCAATCATAATGTTGGAATACCTGAGATCAATCAACACATGTGCAAAGCGCGTCTATCAAACAGAAAGGGGAATTCCCCGTCGCTTCTTTTCAGTCTGTATTTTTCGCGTCTATTATGATCAACTTAGATCTGCTCATGTCTACATATATAGATTTCACCTGTTTCCTTATAATAATGTACTAACGCAAGGCTCTTAAGGGAATTTCTTTTCTCCTACGCGTGCTTGTTGGAGCAGGACGTTGATCTGTAGATCTTAGTAGAAAAGGTCCGTCAGCACCGTCGCTCTCGTAGTTTTCGTGTATTTTAACAACATATTTTCCAAGAAATTAATGAATAATTTAAAGACATAAATCTTTTAAAATTCTTCCTCAGGAATCTTACTATCTATTGGTGAAACCAGAAAAAAAAATATTTTCGCGTTCATACTTACAATATGTGAGGATTATTTGGAACAAAGAAATGGAACATCACAGCATCATGATTCATAGTCGTCAGAGTCAGTATGTTGTATGAACCCATTAGGAAGGTATTATTTTTATTTATATACACCTAAATTTTATTTCCCTATGTTTCCCAAAGGGGTAGGCAGGGACCACGGACTTCTTGCTACGGTCCCGACATGTCGCTTTATCCACTTTCTTAACATTCACCATGCATGCTCGTCGGTTATACTTTTAGAAGGAAGTACCCGCTATTATTATTATTTATTAGGTACCCACATTAAGTTTTTTTAATTATAAGTTATTTTTCTAAGACATTCGGGGTTACATACACAATTAACTTTGTCATCTTACCTGTGTATTCCTCGTAAATCCATAGCCTAAAAATCTCTCATCATGAGACGGTACGGTGTCTGAAGCCACGTAGAAAGGTTCGTACAGCAACTCGAAGTTAGTTACATTGTGGCTGATATGAGTTTCAAGGCTTTCGTTGCCGCCACTTGCCTCCCATCTACAATATGGTTTAAGCATTATTCGATAGATGGCGTGGTAACCTAATTGTTGTCTGTGTAAGTGACCAGGTGCTTGAGACAAAGACACTGCGACTGGCTTGACCAAACCTAGCCATAATTTTTTTTAAGGGGATTAATTTTGTCAGGCAGGTCGTCATCAGGAGTTATATTTAAAGTAGACAATTATAAGTAGTAAGTAGATAATAAACTTAGCGCTAAATATGATTTCCATATGTTACTAAACTACTAGTCTTAAGATATCGCATAATAATGTATATTTATATGGAATCAAAGTCAAGATATTTTTAGCATGTTCAATATTACTTACTTGGTAAAATTCGATGCGTACTGATTATAAATAAATACTTTTCTATGGAACGGTATTGCTAATTTACTTCTCGATAGCCTCAGCAGTTCCTTCTTGTTCGGCGGGAATATTGCCACTCGCTTGTCAAGCTCATATGTTGGAACTACATACGCGCACAATTGACACTTTGGTGCTTTCGTTAAGAACCTATCAAGTTCCTCAGCCATTCCTTTCGATGGTACTATGTCTATATCAACGAGAAAGGTGTATGGCGTGTGACAGTTCTTTCTCGCCAAATTCCGAAGGTGGTTCTGAGGATATGGATTTCTAGCCCTCCAAGCAACTGTGTCAGCTCGTCTCTCCCCAATTGGCAAAGGTTCCGCATTGCAGTTCCTCGCCCATACAGGTAGATTCCCTTGAATCCCAGGTCTAACGATGGGCATAGCGAGGTGTATGACTATTCGCGAGTACAGCTCTGGCTGACAACGTAACAGCCACATCGCAAACGCTCGAAGAAGTCTCAATTCATCCCCGGCCACAAACACTGCCACCGAAATCGGACCTGACCAATGCCCTGCAATTTGCAGCAACTCGTGAAGTCTTTCAATAGAGCACTGAGTTGCGAGGCAGACCTGTCGATTCGCCGATACATCAACGTACAAATCACCAACAGCCACATAGTCAAATAGCTTGAATGTTCGGGAGCCGTCCCATCTTCCCAGGTTCAAATCTATTTTGGAAATAGGATCATCATCAACTATCGTGTTAGGAGCGGTATCGAGGCATGGCTCACATGTGCCTTCTAACACTGCAGGTTGGGGTGTGCTTGGCACAGAGCACGTTGGGCGAAGGAGCCACAGATTTGCTACTGCGTTATAAACAATTAGCGCCAGGGCTGCTAGTGATACTAAACTCCACTGTATTCGCCAACGCCACTGAAAATAACATTGCTTATAAAGTAAAAGTAATTTAAATAGTACGCGTTAATGTGTGTAAATATAATGCTTGGATATCTATATGATCATAGCTCGTAAGTACTTGAACTCTGAATTATTTGATATGGAATCGCCTATATGAATTTTAGTCTATTATTAGTTCGGTAATATAAAAGTATTGGTAGTAATATTATTTGGTAAAATAAATTATATCACCTCATATACAATCTTACAGCAGTAAGTACTTAATGCAGTACTTACAATCGAATCTCTTCTCAATTTCGCCATCGTCCATCTGCCTCGAAAGTATATATGTGTATATGTAGAGATTAAAAATAATTTGAGATGAATGACCTATGGCTGTATACTGAAATAATCGAATACATAATATTAGGTTGGGTCTTAAGTAAACACTGCGACGTATGATTCGCATTATTAAAGGAAAATATATTACTTTATTTAAATGTAATACAGGAATATTCTCAAATGTTATTAGCATTTACAAAGTACAGTTTATTTTAATTTTAGAATAAATTATATTTATTAAAAGCACATACCTGTTTTACTATCCCATTAAACACAAATACTCAATAATTAATTTCCATCATCAATTGCGCACCACTACTTTATGTATGCGATAAGTAATAATTTAATTATTAGTACATAATTGTTTATACATTTGTTAGGTATACATATTTATGGTGCACATAACAAATGCAGCTGTGCTGACTTGTTACGGTTCTAAAGCGCATGTGCCTCAAGTATACATGCGCAGTAAGTCAGGTCATGCTTTTGTCGATTTATACAAATAAAGATTGGATATGTTTATAAAAGCTAATGGCGCCAAGCCACAAAAAACTTTATAGTGTTTTAATGTATATTAAACGAATGAAGCCACAGATACTCTTAATGTTAAAAATAAATAAAATAATTTATCTGTGTCTTGTTACTTGATGGATGACAGCGAAGTGAAATTGTACTGTCAAACTAACATTTTTCCTAAGCCTCTTTAAGTTTTGCCTTACCGAATTGTCACACTGATAAATATTTACTAGTCCGTAATCTCAAATTGTTATATTAAAGAAAACAATGTCTTATATCATTGCGTTTCTTTTTAAAATTTATATGTCTAAATACTGAGAAAATTTCAATGGATTTATAAAATATATCATATTAGAATGAATAATAACCGAAAATTGTATTGTACGCCTTCTACACCAAAACGACGGAGACTTGGAAATAGTAAAATTGCAAGCTTAACTCAGACTCGCGGGAGTGTTAAACATAATGTAAATACTTCAAAACATATACAAATTACAGAAAACTGTGATTCACCGCCATTACCATGCAATCAAGTAGAGTACCTGTGCGATTCAGATAGTAACAGTTCCGTTTGTAGCGATATTCCATGTTCTCCAGGTGTTTTAGAAACTTGCAATATACTTGATAATATAGACAACTGGAAGAGTTTTGTAGATTCTAAACCTTCTACAGAAGATAGTCTATCAATTAGTATAGCCAAGGATGTATTTAAAGAAAGTTTTCATTCAAATATAGACTCAAATAATCATTACATTGATGATAAACAAAAAACTGATCAATATAAAGAAGATGTAGAAAACAGCTTTAATATTATTAATCAATCTATATGTAATAATGATAATGCTCATTTCGAAACAAAAGATTCTTTTTTATTAGATATAAGGGAGAGTGGAATTATTGACAATAACTATCCTACTATTGAATCAGAACCAAAGAATAATCAATTTAATAACTTTTATGGTTTACCTCTATTAACAAAAGGGCTATTTAAATCTTATAGAAATATAGAAAAGTTTTATGGTAGGTAGTTATAATAACACTTTTTTATTAATAACAAAAAAAATTGAATATAGTCAGAAAAAGAATTCCTTATTCTAAAGATCTTTCATATTTAGATTGGCAGGAAGAATGTTTAAATTTAAATGCAATCAAAGAGAGGCAAAATTTAATATATGCCCTTCCAACAAGTGGAGGCAAGACATTAGTGGCTGAGGTGCTAATGCTACGAGAGGTGTTAGTTCGTAAAAGGAATTCCTTATTTATTCTGCCTTTTGTAGCAATTGTGCAGGAAAAGGTATGTGGGCTCACATACATAATTAGTATAGACTTTCTGTTTTAAAACTATATTCTAATTGTAGTTTCTACTTTTAGTATATTGAGAGTAAAATAGCACTTGTAACTTAATATAAATAAAATGTCTTAGTACACCAACACTTAAATTAGGGGTTTACTCAAGCGTTGTTGGGACTTATTGTATTGTGAATGTATCACAACATCTAATTTCACAATTAATTAAATCCTTACAATACTGAGTCCCTCTTGAGCTACCATGAGCTTCTTTCAGATATGGGCACTATCTCCATTTGCAATACAATTAGATTTCTTAGTAGAAGAATATGCAGGTGGTAAGGGCCACTTACCTCCTAAGAAAAGAAGAAGAAAAAATAGTATATATGTAGCAACAATAGAAAAAGGGCTGGCCTTGATAAGGAATCTTATAGAATTAAATAGATTAGATGAAATTGGTTTGATTGTTGTGAGTATGCACTATTACTAAAATCTATAAAGACTTTTTTATGTAATTTATAACTTTTTCCCTGGTTGCTTGGAAGAAATCGCTTGTTAGTGATAAGGCCTCCAGTTGCCTAATAACATATGAAACCTGCTTTATTATATGTATGTTTTTGTATGAGGTAACTAAGTATAAATAAATAAATAAAAACTTTTGAGGTGATTAAATTGTATATCTCACAATCGAACTGACACACAATTTTTTATCTCATATGGGAAAGTAGGCTATCATTTTATTGTGTTGTGTTTATACACATATATGACATATACATACATACATAACTGCCTTATTGTTTATATATTTATTTAATTACTTAATAATTAAGCAATGAATAGAAATAGAAAAAGCTAGTACGTTTTTTAGGTAGATGAATTGCATTTAATTGGGGAACCAGGAAGAGGAGGTACTCTGGAAACTCTGCTTTCAACTGTGATATTTGCTAAAAGTAAGTATTCAAACAGTTAAATTTATTACATGAGAATCTGTTCTTCTAACCTACATACCTGTTCCTTTAGCCGGCATACCTGTTCCTCTAGCCGACGTCTTTGTGACCATGCTCGTTAGTACGTCACTTGATAACATGTTGGTTTCGTTATCATACTTTTATATTTAAATTGCGTACGTCAAAACGTTACATCTTAAACAATGAGTTGCTGCATAGACACCCTTGTCTTTATATAATAGTTCAAGTTTTCCATCTCATTTACATTTTAGGTCAATACACAATCTAATTGGCTTATAAATTCCGCCTATTTTCAGAAGGCATACAGATAGTTGGCATGAGTGCTACAATAGGCAATCTCCCAGACTTAGCTGGCTTCCTCCAAGCACATATCTTTCAAAGACAATTCCGTCCCGTAGAACTGACGGAGTATGTGAAGCTTGGTGATATGTTGCACAAGATCGTTTGGAGTTCAGGAGATATGGAGTTGGTACCAGATCGGAAATTAGCTTTTGATGTAAGATCATTTAGTTCACTATATATAACTAATCAATTTATCTCTGGATTAAAAAAAACAATTAGCAAAAACGTTTTATGCGTATAATTAAAGAAAGCTTTCGAACTTGTATTATATTAAACTTCGCATGTTGTATGTTCGCAAAAAAATCTTGGAAATTAACGTTAACGGAAAGGTTGCGTTTAACTTATATTAATTGGAAGCATCATGTTATGTGTCAACGCCATGATATGCCGATGACCAATCAGGAGCGACGAGGCGTACAATTATTTACTTTTGTTTTTATCATCCCCGTGTACGCCTTTGTCAGGCACAGACTGAACGCATTGGCTATTAAAATATTTATTAATTAACAGACAAAGCGTCTAAGACCAAGCCGAGGATTGTAGGGCCAGATTTAATTTGATTTAAGATTTATTTTATGTGCATAATACCAGACATCTTATCCTTGTATAATATACGTCATTTTTACTTATATTTTACCTATATTAATCGAACGGATTTTAATTATTTTACCGAAAAAAAACCTTAATTATCTACGCTACAATCAATAGGAATGACGTATCAAAAAAACGTTACTAATATATTTAAAAAAAACTTTTAGATAATTATTCTTAGTTTAGCTGAAGGGTTCGACATTAGAAATAATTTTTGTGTTAGATAGTCCATCCGGACGGACCGCAGAACGAAGATGTATATCAATCTTTTAAACAAATATGTAAAAACTATTCCATAATGTTTCCAGTACACAGAAGCTGGGTACAGAATGGATCCGGACTTGGTGGGAGGATTAGTGAGTGAAGTTGTTCCGCAAGACAGTTGTCTGGTGTTCTGCCCTACCAAAAGGAACTGCCAAAGTGTCGCAACATTACTCTGTAATATGCAGCGCAGGTAATATTTAACCATTAAACTACACAGACACAAATACACGTACTTATTCACTCCACAGCAGGAGCAGTGTTTGCGTTAGTAGCTTTAGCGTGCGACTCTCATCTCTGAGGTATTAGGTTTGATCCCCGGTTGAATACCCATAGACATTCTAATTGGCATTTAAAATTTGCTCAAACGATGAAAAAAACATCACAAGGAAACCGCCTTGCTGATTTTCAAATGATCATGAAACCGATACAGAAATCTGAGGTCCAGACTTAAAACGCCACAGATTTTTATATACACTACACAAGCGTAAATAAAATAACTAACTTTAATACTTTATATTACTCCGGTATCACTAACAAAGTCTCATCAAGAAATATTATTTACTATTGCTTATAAAAGAGTGGGTTGCAAACATACCTCAGTTTTCTATTAAATGTCGAATTCATTTCTTAACCTTACCTCACTCACCTTAACGATTACATATATTTGGCCTCTCCCAGTGAAGGGTTTGGTGTGACTTATCGCCTCTTTATTATTATTTTACAGTGATATGTTGTCCCACCGTGTACAAGATCGTATAGCGCTCCAAAGCGCGTTACGTACGGAAGGAGCGAGCGCGGACTTGGTTCGTTGCGTACGCGCAGGTGTCGCGTATCATCACGCAGGCCTAGCCTCTGACGAACGGTGTCTACTGGAACAGGCTTTTCGGTTTGTCATTTTGTTTATATATATATAGTAAACTGACGTTTAAAAAGATATTATCTTGTATATAATATTGTAGCGTATGTTCTTTAAAAAAATGGACATTGATCAGGTACATATAGGTAGATGGCTGATCATGTACTTGCCTAAAATAAATCTGTAAAACTTGCATAATATCAAACCAAAAATTGATGACATTGAAGAATTTAATGCTATTCAAATAATAACTTGTTTACGAAAGAAAATCTGAATTTTTCAAAGTTTAATTTAGGTTTAAAATGCTCGAAACGTTGAGAGAGTGTAATTAGTAGTTTTGGTTTTTTTTTAAAACACCGTGACAAAACACAACAAGCCTACCTATATAGGTAATAATTGTTAACTGTGCTTTATGTTTAAGTGTCAATGTGTATTCCGTTTTTGGCTTTTGTGTGGCTTATGTGTTTGGATATTGTTTAGTGAGAAAATGTATACTGATGAGCAAATAAATAAGTCAATATTATTTAATTAATAACGTACTTTTCTTATTATTTATTTAAAAAAGTTGGCAAGTTTGACGACGTATACTGCTGGTATACGTTTAATGCTGGAAATAGAGTAAATGGAGCGTTGCATTCCTTTATGTGTATGTGTTTGTCCTTATTTCTACATTATTAGAAGTGAATTTTAGGTAGCTGAAAAAATAAATAATAGCGATAAGAAGTATGTGTGTATGTATGATGGAATTAGTAATAGAAAGGCATGGGCAGTCAGAGTTAAAAGAGGTCGTAGAACAAGGATATGAAAAGGACTGTTTAGGGGGTTTGGTCATGTAGAACGAATAAATAAGAAGCGGCTTACAAGTAGCATTTACAAGCCGTACATGGAAGTCGAGTTGGGTAGGCTTTGTCGTAGATTGGATCTGGACCAGGAATTAGTTCACATATGTACGGCTGTGCCAGTGGCAGTACTAGGGATAGGACAAAAGTACCCATAACATTTTACATTATGGTAAATGTCATGAGATTAGACCACCATGTTGGGACCGTAGCAAGTGGCCATCCGTAGTCTTTGCCTACCGCTTTTGGAGAAAGGCGCGAAGACGTAAATAAATAATTGTATCCAATCTTTTTGTATACTATTCAGTATTTGTCGTCAAATAAATTCAAGTTAAAAGTTAAGTTTATAACCCCTTTGCATTATCGAAGGAAATTATTTTTTCAGATCAGGTGTTATCTCAGTTCTATGTTGTACGTCTACGTTGGCGGCGGGCGTGAACCTTCCCGCCCGACGTGTCATACTACGAGCGCCTCTTGTAGGCCGAGAATTCATCTCCCTGTCGTCCTATCGACAAATGGTTGGTCGCGCTGGCAGAGCCGGCGTTTGTGATGCTGGTAAGAAGATACAGTGTTGGAAATGCACTGATTTTTTTTTACTACCTTTTGTTTCATGTTTTATTTTTTGTAAAAGACAATTAGGCCTTCTGTGTTTTAGGCATTTTTTGATGTTATTATCGTACGAGCGAGTGTTTGCGCATATAGGAAGTATAGCTGTACAACCGGGGTTCGACCTCAAGGTTAAGGTATTAGGCTAACACTGTTCTTTGTACCAGTCAAAGTTTTGCTGTTTTCTAGACTATTTTAAGGTAACAGAAAACCGTATTATAACTTTCCTTCATAATGTAATACAGAAAAAAAGAAAATAAATATTAAAACTAAATATCAAAATATCTTGTTTATTTATTAAATTTATTTATTTATTAACACTTCGTTACACTACAATATAAAAAAAAACTCAACATAATTAAATGAAAAGGAGGGCAACTGGCGGCCTTATATCTTTTGAGCGATCTCTTCCAGGCAACCACTGTGAGTAAAGAAAAAAATAAATAAAAATGTATTAAATTACATAAGCTAGGCAAGTAGTGCAAAAATACATGTTATACTCAGTTATTAAGACAAAACTAAATAGGAACAAAAAAAAACTAAATTAAAAAGATGTTACATTAAAAATAGAAAGTAAAAAGTAAATCACGATATATATATATATATATATATATATATATATATAATGAAATTGCGGATTTTATTTGTATATACTGTAATGAAATTTCTTCTGTCAAAGTATCAAAACTATTTATAGTAATACGGTTCCAAAACAGTAATTGTTCTAAATGCATGCTATGTATAAAAAATAATTCTCATTCCCATACTTAAGTCACAAAAAACCGTATTATGAATTTTCTAAAACCTTACATGTGAAAGTGCATGATCTCATCCCTGAGGTCGTAAGTTCGATCCCCGGCTGTGCACCAATGGATTTTCTTTCCATGTGCTCATTTAACACTCGCTAGAACGGTGAAGGAAAACATCGTGAGGAAACCTGCTTGCCTTAGACCCAAAAAGTCAACGGCGTGTCAGGCACAGAAGGCTGATCACCTACTTGCCTATTCGATTAACAAATGATCATGAAACAGATACAGAGATCTGAGGCCCAGACCTAAAAAGGTTGTAGCGCCATTTTTTTTTACAGGTGAAAGTATAGTAATATGCGGGGCTCGGGAATGGCCGCAGTTAAAAAATGTATTATCTAGCGGTCTTCCTCCCGTAACCAGTCAATTGAGGCCAATTGTCGCAAGCCTTCTTATCAGTGCGATTGCGTTAAACCTGGCTAACGATGTGAGAGGGTTGAAAGAGTTTCTGGGATGTACTTTATTGGCTAAAACTGAGCTGTGAGTTGTTTTTTCTTATGAACCCCTTTAAAAATAATAACATTATTTGTTTATTTTAAGCCTTAAATTATTTCCCGATCCACTAATATCTGGTTATCCTATATGTTAGTAAATATTTGTAACAGTCAGTATGTATCAGGAACCCTCTCCGGTAAAGGCCTCCTCCAGGGCTTGCCATCTTTCTCTATCTCGTGCTATTTGCATCCATTCAGGACCCGAGATTTTTTTGATGTCATCATCCCATCGAGCGTAAAGTCTGCCTCTGTACTGTTTGACTAGTGGGCCTCTCCATGTAGTTACTACTTTTGTCCACCTGTTAGGCGTAATACTTGACCCACCCACTTCCACTTCAGTTTTTTGGCGTGGCTTAAAGCATCAATTGCTTTGGTCTCTGGTCTTATTTTCATGTGTCTGATCTTGTCTACCTTTTTAATGTTTAGCATGCTCCTTTCCAATAATAATAATATCATTATTTAATAATAAAAATGGTTAAAACATGTAATCTGCTAAGAAGTGTCGTTTTCTAAAAGATGTGTTACCATGGTAACCATTTTTACATGAACATCGTCAACATACACAGTGTACTGTTCTTTTGTCATTTTTCACTTATGTAAATTTATCATATACTAGTTTGTGTAACGTTTTTTATTGCTTTCTTCTTAGGTGGCCTTATATAAGTTAAACGTTAAACAGCCTGGCTACCCTGCAAGAACCTAAACGAATAATATTAATACTTTTATTTTTACATGTATGTAGATAACTAATCTGAAAAAACTGTTTATTTAAACCAATTTTTATTTTTAAATTAATAATAAAAAAAATTGGTTTTAATAAACAGTATATCATAGTTTTATTCTAAATATTTTAACATACGGTCAGTTAAGGGTAGTGATAGTCTGTTTATTTAAATCAATTTTAATTTAAATGATTTTTCTTTTTAAATAAGAAAAATATATTTGTAAATTTTTATTCTAAATAACATTTTTTTAACATACTGTCAGTTAACACAGTTTTTTACCGTAAATAAAATTCACAGAAGCCTCAATATAGAGGAACTGTGCGAAGAAAATCTAATAGCGTTATTAAAGAGTGGCGCTTTGGAATTTGGCGGTAAAACAGGACAAATGACAGATATGATTAATGACGACTTGAAACTAATTGTTAGTAAACTTGGACAAGCGGCTATAAAAAGTGAGTTTTTCATTTTCTTTATATATATATATATATAAACATATATATTAAAATAGTTGACATGTGTTTTATCTATGGAAATTAACTTTGACGTTCTTTCATATGGTTAAGACTATAGAAGGTGTCTCATAGATCAACGTCAAGCTGTGGTGGCACTGGGTCATAAGGCAGGGGTTTGGTGAGCAACCGCAGGAAATTAGTAAAAACGTCTGTTTTTGCCACAATTTTTATAAAAATGTAAATTAAGAAAAACACTTTTTGAACTGATTAAAGCTATGTATTATTTTTAAAACTTATAGTTATTTACATAATTCTAAATTTTAATTTTTTTCCGACGTTTCGCATACTTTTCAGCGTGCGTGGTCACGGTGACTGAAGACGAAAGGTGTTAAATGTCAAAAGTATCACAGCTGCAGAGAAAGTTGTATTATCTGTATTTATTGCCCGGAAGTTGGTATGACGAAAGATGACGTCATCTTTTAGTCGACACGTCGGAAAAAATTTAAAATTTAGAATTATGTAAATAACTATAAGTTTTAAAAATAATACATAGCTTTAATCCGTTCTAAAATGTTTTTCTTAATGTGTAAGAGCTATTTTAACAAAAGACAATACTAAAATGTAAATTGATAATTTTTTTTTTATAAAAACTTATTTTCTGGGATTAGAAACTACCTGCCGTATTACTTGTCATACGATTGACTTTAATTTAAGGGACACCTGTAAATTGTTGAATCTTAAAAAAGTGTACCACAAGGCGAGTTATTGTCTATATAAATTAATTGCTATTCGTTTGTCTCGAAACTTGAAAATGGCTGGACCGATTTGGCTAATTATGTGGCTATTAACATATAAATACTTTAATTTTCCAAAGCAATTCAATTCTGGCTTCAAAACATTTAGTATCTTGTTTTTATTTAGAAAATAAAATTGTAACTAGGTTGTCAAATACTTTTGGGCTCGTTCAGAAATATGTCTGTTTCATAGCTATCGTATTAGGTACAATTCTTTTAATCTGTTATGAAAGCAGTTCTTTTTCAAAGCCAGATCGATGATTGATTGAGCATTTGACAATTGGTAGTCGAAAAAAAATCCAATCCGTATTTAAATAAAAAAATACTTTTATGAAAATTATTTTCAAGTAGTTGTTGGGCTGATAAGAAAAAAAATAAGTTGTTTATTTTCAGGTTGTCTAGAACTGGAAATAGCTCGGCAGTTACTCGAAGATATACATCAGGCATCTCAAAGCCTAGTACTACTTGGTAGCCTCCATCTACTCTACCTAGTGACCGGTGATACAGTAGTGCGGCCAGACTACCGCCACTACTACTCGCTGTATTGTGCTTTTGATGAAGAAGCATCGCAAACTGCAAGGGTTTTGGGTATAACCGAACGATATGCCGTTCGCATGATAACAGGAAAACCTATAACGGTGAGATTTTTATTATTTAATAATTTCCTTAGAAAATGTACAACTGAACTTATGCACTCAAGCGCGTTGATAACAGTTAAAAATCAATTTAAAAAATTAAATAAGAATGTAACTAAATTATATATTAATTAAATATTTTAAGGAATGTATAATTAAGTTTGTTATAGAGCTAGAAACCTTGACACAGGTATTTTTTACTTAAAAGGGTTCCCAAATCTTACACATTGTAACGCAATTGTACTTAAAATGAAAAAAAATGTCTCAAATTGGTAGGCAAATAGGATAAAGTTTAAAATATATTAATGAAGAAGATGCAGAAATATCTGCCCCATACCCCATTGCATAAAACTACAAAACTATATTGTTTATATTCCGAAAAAATACCACAAAAAATCCGTTAATCTAACAATGTAAAACATGCAAAACGCTTTTAGAATTACGAATATTGTAATGGAAGTATAAAAAACATACGAAATATCAATCCTTTTAAAGGTTTTGACAACAATTATTATAACATTATGGTAATGTGACATTGGCACACCTATTTTGTGTGGCTGTAAGTGTGGTTTTTGAAGTGAAAATTTCTTTAGTATCTTGTTATTTGAAAGTCACACTGTATAATGCTTCATATCTCTCTAAATCTATATAAAGTTTGTCTCTTTTTACCGTCGCTTGTTCGTTTCATCGATTTTCGAACTTTAACTATTGTATTTTTTATTAAACTTACAGATTAAAATTGAAATAAAATAATAATTAAAAGAAAAGTCTCATACTACATTTAGATTGAAAAACATCTCATTTACATAATTATAAAAACTTTTTTTATTATTGTAGTATTTATCAAACTTATAATTGGTATTTAACCTAAAATTTTAAATGACATTCGTCTAAACGCTCGCTGTAAAGCACGCGAAACGTCGGAAAAAATTAAATTTAAAATTATGTAAACTAATAATAAGTTTATACATAGCTTCAATCCGGTTAAAAAGTGTTTTCGTTCAATGTGTAAAATCTATGTTAACAAAAGACAATACTATTACATTCGTCTGTTTATCTAAAAAACCAAAACTTTTAAGTTTTCACTTCAACCACGAGTGAGTTACACACATGTTATTTTATAATTGATTAAACTGAATTTTTCTTTCTAACTTTTCTTTACTACTTTCTTGGAAAAATATGTCTTAATTTAATGTTGTCCCATCAAATTCAGAGGGTCTCAGCTGACCAAACCGTTTCATCTCATATAAAATAAATGGTTCTATATAAAACCGTTTTTTTGACATTATTGACATATTTATATATTTATCTATATATCACAGTTTAGATGGCTTAATTGGAGTTCACTTACCGTTCCTATATGCTTAGCTCCTTCTCTATCTTCTTTAAAATGTCTACTGTACTGATATAACTGAAAACTTTTCACCTCACATATGTTTTAAATACTTTGTTTTGTTCCATATTTGCCTATGTAATTGTATGTCTAATTTAATTTTTTTTCTAACTAGAAGTTTGCTTAAAAGCTATACGGCCGTCAGATTGCCTTCTTTTTATTTAATTGTATTGTATTTATGTATGGCTGCAACGAAATGTAACGAAATAAATTACTTTAAATGATATTTCAGAATATTCCGGAGAGGGTCCTACACCGTTTCTATATAGCTCTGATGCTTCGGGACCTTTGGAGACTTACTCCAGTCGCGGACGTAGCCGACAAGTCAGTACTGTATTTAAAATTTTCTTTTAAAGTAGAAAACTTAAAAGACTGATCATATGAAATAATCAAGCCGTAGACATCTAAGAACGTTTTGTATTCCTGACGCCAAAACGAAGGACTGTGTTTCCCGCTAGTTAGAATTGTATCTCGATTCTACAGAGGCCTTACTACATATTTTGACATGGCCCTGAGTGTCCGAAAACTAACACAGAACAGCACTCGCCTATAACAACTCTCAAATACAAAGTGTATTATACTCACACATACACACACATTCACATAGTCATACATTTAGAAGTAACACATAGACTACTTTTCTTTAAAAAATATTTGAAACATGCACTATGTACCACGGATTAACTCTAATTTAGTTACCCACAACACACGGCTCCCTAGTGTGGGGACTATAGTCCACAGTTCTGACACACTAATAAAATATTATTTTTAATATAAAATAACACCTAGAAATGACTTTTATACGTTTTTTCCAAATTTGGACCCGTCGTATGTAAAAAATTGTTCAAAGAAAAAATTAACATTTACTTACTAGTTTGAATCTATGATGATATCCTTATCACAAGACTTTTAATTTAGTTTATAATTATAATACATTTTTCATTTTAAATGTGTTAGATATGGGGTATCCCGTGGGCTAGTACAAGCTGCACTCACATCGGCTTGCGCATTCGCAAGTAGTGCGGAACGTCTTTGCGGCGAGTTGTCGCCTCTGTGGCCCTATAAAGCCCTGTTCCACGATCTTGCTGTGCGACTGCGCACCTGTAGTATGCCGGAGCTGGAACAATTGATGGAGCTGCCAGCCGTTAGGAAGGTAATTTTTACGCAAAACTTTTCGCGGCGTTTCCGGCTTGAAGGACCAATATATATATTTTTAGTTATTTATCTTGTGTCAATATTATAATAATGTGTTCAATATCAGAGTCAGCAACTATCTGTGTCGTGAATTTTTGAGTTCACCTTCACTATACAACGCAGGTTTAAAAAAAATCAGAATCACAATTTGACTTACATCTTAAGCATAACTTTTTAAAATTATTTTTGTTTCTGTAATGTTCTTAGTTTGTCAATTACTTGATACAGGCTCGTGCGATGCAATTATACCGCGCGGGTTTTCGTCGCGTCGAAGAAGTTGCGCGTGCGTCAGAGGAAAGTTTATCTTCGGCTGTACAACATCTCTCGCTGAGTGCAGCACAGCATCTCATCAGCGCTGCAAGGGTAATGTATAAACTACTTCAAAACCTAAAGTTTTTAGTCAGACCTGTATGTATGGTGTTAGAATTTAATAATATAAGAGATTAAGATGCCAAGGGCGTATGCTAATTTTGTAAATATGTGGCTTTTAATTCCCGAGAAATTTATAAACATATGCACTTGCAGATAAAATGCCAGACACATACCTCTGTTATAACTGGGGTAAGATTGAGCACTTGTTACAATAAAATTTTTGTTACAGATGATGTTAATAGAAAAAGTGGAGAACCTAAGAGCAGATGCAGAAGAAGTAATGGATGAGTTAAAGATGTGAATTTGTTTAAATGTGCAATCTATAATAAAAATGAGTTACAATGATTAATTTTTCGTTTTATTTATATAATATATTTTCACAAACTACGAGACAATTATAAATTATGAACCAAAGATTTACGATTGTCGGGAACACAAAATATCCATCCTGATAAAGCATACCTATAAGATTTTTAAGTGTACCGTTAAGAGCAGAGCCAAAATTAAAAGTATGTGTTCGTTTGAATTTTGTTTCAGATGGCTTAGCACGAATAGTACGTAAAATAATATCAAAATATTAACGTTACACAAGTTATTTATTTATTTATTAACACTTCCATTACATTACAATATAAAAAAAGAAAAATTGAACATAATTAAATCGAAAGGACTGGCGGCCTTATCGTTTTCGAGCGATCTCTTCCAGGCAACCACTATTGTTATGTAACCTAACATTAGTTAAGTCATACATTTTTATATCGCACATTTAAAGCTAAAATGAGCCCTTTAGTTTCCGTTTTCTCGTTTCCGATAATGTCCATTAGATCGACTACATTTTTAATCTTTATATGTACGTAAGTGTCACTAAGATTTGAGAAACCCTTAAATAAGTCAAGTTAGTTTTTTGTAAATGCAACCCTCCTAAATTGAACATTCCACCGAACTAAACCCATATTTGTAGGGAAAATTAAGCTTCCCGTGGGCGTATTTGGAACTAAACGGATGTATGCATTGTTCAAATAGGATACACCTAAACAATTCGGTTAGCAAAAATTAAAAATATCGCATATGAATACTTGACACTGTCGTAAAGTTCGCGCTATGATCTCGAAACTGTTGGAAATAATTCTGATTGTAGGCAACCACATTGAGTTAGACAGAACAATTCCAGATTTCGATACAAAATAATCTCATAGACACAAAGACCATATATTAGGTCCTTACACATGAAATTGGCGTTTCGTCGTACTGGCCACTTTGACCTCAAATACCTCCTCTTAGGTTAGGAATTTCAAATTCAAATTTGTACTCATGTATTTGTGCTTCGATGACCGTCATTCATTTGTTTTTTCTTCTGTTTTTTTCTGTTTGCGTCACTCATTTTACAAAATGGAAAACTTAAAGTATCGCATTATTTACGAGTACGAGTTCCGCCGTGGCACTGGTGCTGCGGAAACGACTCGAAGGGTGAATGATGTGTATGGCGGTCATGTTGCAAAAGAAAACACAGTTCGTTTTTGGTTCCAACGTTTTCGTTCTGGAAATTTCGACCTGCAGAACAAGCCCCGTAGACGGCCTGAGACCCAAGTTGATAATGAAGTATTGAAGGCTAATGTGGAAGCGGAAAAGCAAACCACGTCCGAGTTAGCTGCAGGCTGCGGTGTTAGTGATAAAACTGTTTTAATTCACTTGAAGCAAATTGGGAAGATTAAAAAGCTTGAAAGGTGGGTACCTCACGAATTGACTGAAGCAAACCGGCAAACGCGCGTCGACTGCTGCGTTACATTACTGAACCGGCACAATAATGAAGGTATTTTAAACCGAATCATTACCTGTGATGAAAAATGGATTATTTACGATAATCGGAAGCGCTCAGCGCAATGGTTGGATCCTGGCCAGCCAGCCAAATCCTGCCCCAAGCGAAAATTAACCCCAAAACAGTTACTTCTAAGCGTTTGGTAGACTAGTGCCGGTATTGTTCATTGCAGTTTTCTCAAATCTGGCCAGACTATTACGGCTGATGTCTATTGCCAGCAATTTAAAACCATGATGGAAAAGCTAGCAGCTAAACAACCTAGACTGGTCAATCGCTCCACGCCACTACTACTTCACGACAACGCTAGACCACACACTGCACAACAGACGGCTACCAAATTAGAAGAGCTTCAATTGGAATGTCTAAGACATCCTCCGTACTCCCCGGACCTTACTCCAACAGATTACAATTTTTTTCGAAATTTGGAGAGCTTCTTGTAAGGGAATAAAATTAACTCTGATGGGGCAGTCCAAATCGCCTCCACAGATTTTATTGATTCCCGTCCGACTGTTTTTTTTACTAAGGGATCAATGAACTACCTATGAGAAAACAATGGTGCATACTTTGATTAATTATATATATTATATTTGAAAATATTCGACTTTTTGTTCCTCCCATACAAAACGCCAATTTCATATGTAAGGACCTTTAGGGTAGTTTTGGTTTATGTTGATTGGTCCTTATTTGGTTAAAATAAAACTTCCTAATAATTCGTTGAGAAGAGGTGAAGATGGAATGTGGAATGTGTTTAATTTTTAAAAACTGTAGCTTTATATACAAAAATTATCCTACCTGGCCACTAGTGGTAACATGTGGTACCAAGATGCGAAGGGTGCGTAGACAATAAAATCGAGGCGCGGCAAAAAGTTGTCCTAACGGTAACGCAATTAACTGTTCTTTTCAGAACAAATTATTGTTTCATGACGACACGTACTAATCACCTACAGGATTCCCCCTCTAGCGAAGCGTACCGGCAGGCGTATAACGCGGCCTCGGCGAGTTGTTCTTGTAGGTATTGAGGTGTTCCCAGTGTCTTGTTGTTTGAGGTTGTTGTCATCTTGATGTTTCAGGGTGTTGTCATTTTGATGTTTCAGGCTATTTGATGGTTCATGTAGTTCGCTCGCACTTGATGTGTTTTGCTTGTTGCAGGTACTCGTTGTTGTATCAGTAGGCACATCTTGCTCGGTGATAGTGTAGGCAGGTTTGAGTCTGTCGATAGAGATATTCATTTCACGGTTAGGTAACTGCAGCGTGAATATCTTGCTGTCTCGTTTCAGCACGCGATATGGTCCGTCGTAAGGTGCTTGTAATGGCTTCTTTACGGCGTCTATGCGTACAAATACGTATTCACATGATTGCAGGTCGCGGTGAACGAATATGGGTTTTGTGTTGCTGTGTGGTTGACTCGGCATTGGTTGCAAGTTACGTATTGCGTCGCGCAGCTGATCAATGTAGCCAGAGTCCAAGATGACGTCATTGCAGGTCGTTGATAACAAATCACCGGGTAAGCGTATGTTGCATCCGTAGGTAAGTTGGGCGGCGCTTACGCCGGTGTCACTTCGCATAGCGGCGCGTAATCCGAGTAGGACGGTTGGTAGCTCGTTGATCCAGCTTCTTGCGGTCTGTAGTCTTGCCTTTAATGCGGCTTTAAGGACACGGTGCCATCGTTCGATGATACCGTTACACTGTGCGTGGTATGAAGTTGTACGCGTTTTTTCGATTCCTAGTAAGCGAGAAAGAGATGCAAATACTCTGCTTTCAAATTGGCGTCCTTGGTCCGTTGTTATTGTT
Source organism: Pieris brassicae (assembly GCF_905147105.1). Lineage (NCBI taxonomy): Eukaryota > Metazoa > Arthropoda > Insecta > Lepidoptera > Pieridae > Pieris > Pieris brassicae. The sequence continues at coordinate 18,708,156 of NC_059670.1, read as the reverse complement.
ACAGGACAACCGAAACGGGAAATCCAACCTTCGTATACCGCTTTGGCGACGTCTTCAGCTGATATTTCGCATAATGGGTATGCTTCGGGCCATCTTGTTGCTCTGTCGATCATTGTCACGAGGTATCGATGACCGCTGGCCGCGGTAGGTAGCGGACCAACGATATCAATGTGAACGTGTTCGAATCGTTCGGTTGGTGAAAAAATTGATAATTGACTTGATGTGTGGCGTTGTATTTTGGCGCGCTGACACTGTAGGCATACTTTTGCCCACTTGCCGACGTCTGCGTTCATTGAGGGCCAAAAGTAACGTTGCGTAATTAATTTTCTCGTAGTCTTGATTCCAGGGTGGCTAACGTTATGTACTGCGTTGAATGCGGTACGTCGGTATTCTTCTGGTAGGTACGGACGTAACTGTGAGGTTGAAGTTTCGCAGTGTAATTTGATATTTGAGACGGGCAGGTTGACTTTCTTGAAACATAAGTTGCTCTGTAGACTGAGTGCTTTAATGGTATCGCTATCGCGTTCTTGAGCTTCAGCAAGTAGATTGTAGTCGATCGGCGATGGACAGGTGATTGCTTCGACACGTGATAATGCATCTGCGGCTGCATTTTGAGATCCACTAACGTGTCGTATATCAGTGGTAAATTCGCTGATATAAAGTAGCTGTCGGGTGCGTCTCGGTGATTCGCTGTTTGTATTTGTTTTTGTGTAAGCGAAAGTTAGCGGCTTGTGGTCGGTGAATATTATTATTTCTCGTCCCTCGAACATTTTGCGGAAATGTTTAACAGCCATGTAGATAGCGAGTAGCTCTCGATCGTAGGTACTGTAGCGAGTCTGTGCGTCGGTGAATTTCTTCGAGAAATAGCCGAGTGGTTGCCATGAGTTGTTGATAAATTGGTTGAGTGAGGCACCAGCTGTTTTGTCGCTAGCGTCGCTGAATATAGCAAGTGTCGCCTGGTGAGACGGATGAGCAAGTAAAGCGGCGTTTTTTATGCTCTCTTTACATGCTTCATAAGCTTGCGTTGATTCAGTGGTCCAGTCGATCTTAGTTTTGTCACGCTTTTTGACGTTGTGCAGGTAGGTATTTAACGGCGCTTGTATGGTGGCGGCATCTTTGATATTTTCACGGTAAAAGTTTATCATACCGAGAAAACGTCGTAGTTCTTCTACGGTTTGTGGTTTTGGAAAGTCTGTAATAGCTTGTACCTTCTCTTGGGGTGGCTGTATTCCTTCCGCTGTGACTTGGTGACTGAGGAATTTCACAGTTGGCTGGCCGAAAACACATTTTGATGGGTTGATGGTGATGCCGTATTCTTCTAGTCGCTGTAATACGATGCGTAGATGTTTTCGGTGCTCTTCCTCGTCGATTGATGCTATGAGTAGATCATCAACGAAAGGAAATACGAAGTCGAGTTCGCGCAGTACTTCGTGAATAAAGCGTTGGAAAGTCTGTCCGGCGTTCTTTAGACCAGGACACATGCGCGGAAACTCGAAAAGACCAAAAGGTGTGATGATGGCGGTTTTCTCCACATCTTGCTCGCTGACTGGCAGTTGTTGGTACGCGCGATTGAGGTCGAGTGTGGAGAAAATTTTCTTCCCTGCGAGTTGGTATGTGAAGTCACGTATGCGTGGTATGGGATACCGATCGGGCTTGGTTATGGCGTTGAGTCTTCGGTAATCGCCACACACGCGTAGGTCTCCATTCTTCTTTGGCACGACGTGAAGAGGTGATGCCCAAGGGCTTTTGCTTGGTCTGCATAACCCTTGATCGATCATGTTTTGGAATTCTTTCCTGACCATTTCGTAACGATGCGGTGCAATGGGGCGTGGCTTGCAGTGAAGGGGCGGTCCATTTGTTTCAATGAAGTGTTCAACGGAATGTTTGGGACTAAGCTTCATTGAAGTGATTCTGGTTGTGCCTGGGAAATCTGCTAGTATGCTGTGGTAATTTTGCTCTATGTCAATACTACGAACTGTAGGTATGTCTGCAGTACTGAGTTGAGCGTTTGTTACCAGCTTTGTTTTCCCGTCGATCAATCTTCGGTTTTTTACATCGACAATGAGGTGGTGGTGCTGCAAGAAATCTGCTCCCAGGATTGCCTTAGACACATCTGCTACGACGAATTTCCATGTGTATGGTCTTCGGAGGTTAAGATCAAGTTGGAGTGACTTCTCTCCGTATGTTGGAATGACCGTGTTGTTGGCGGCGTAGAGTTGAAACGGCAGTGGTTTTTCGCGTGAGCCTTTTGTCTTTGGTAGCACGGAGATATTGGCTCCTGTGTCGACCAAAAAGGTAAGTTTCGTTACTCTGTCGGTAACGAAAAGGCGGTGTGATGATTCGGTAACGCCGGTTCCCGCCGCGGCCAGCGTTACTTTTAGTTTTCCGACTGATTTATGGGCTTGAAACTGCATGGTGGTGTGCATTTCTTCGCGTCCATACCGTAGCGATGATGGTAATAGCAGTACGACATTGGAGATTTTTTCCGGCTTCGATCTTCCATCTGTGACTCTCGTCGGTTTTCGTTGCGATTTGTTGATGTGTTCCGCGAGCGTGATTGTGAATGTGAATGGTGGCGAGAACGACTGTTGCGGTAGTTGTCGCGAGGTTGTGCTCGTAGCTCAGCGACTTCCAAAAATAACGTTCTTATTTCACCGATGAGGGTGTCGATGGTTGGTTGTTGTTCTGGAGGTGGCACACGGAGTGACAGTGAGATACCGGAGACTTCTTGGCTCGACGGTTGTGATGAAACTTGACGCTCTGCACCGGAATTTTCTGTGTTCGTCATCTTCAATTTTCTTGGTGTTCTTCTCGGGGTCACCACTTTAGGGAGTTTTTACTTTAGGTTGTTTGGTTTAGTTTGGTTACAATAAAACTTCCTAATAATTCGTTGAGAAGAGGTGAAGATGGAATGTGGAATGTGTTTAATTTTTAAAAACTGTAGCTTTATATACAAAAATTATCCTACCTGGCCACTAGTGGTAACATGTGGTACCAAGATGCGAAGGGTGCGTAGACAATAAAATCGAGGCGCGGCAAAAAGTTGTCCTAACGGTAACGCAATTAACTGTTCTTTTCAGAACAAATTATTGTTTCATGACGACACGTACTAATCACCTACAGACCTAATATTTAAAAGATAAACAAATAAGAATTTGATTTCCAGACTTATGAAACAATTGACGTTGAACGAGTTAGAGAGTGTATTCGATTTCGTAAATAAAATTGTCCAGAAGACAGATCTAGTATGACTTGTATTATATAAGATAATTTTGAATAAATTAATAATTAGCCTTTCAAAGTTATATTTTTATTTTTCTTATAAGCTTAAACTAATGTATTACAGTAATAACACCTAATAACTTAATATTTAAAGTGTTGCAGAGTGTAATGTCATAAAAGCTTTCATATTGAATGCATCAAAGTTAGCTAAGAAAAAATTGTTTTAATGAATCAAGAGAAAGGTGTTTGAAAATGTCAGACTGTTCGTTCAAGGTCATAAAAGGGGATCGGTATATAAGTGAGGCGATTCAGGATCCTATGTTACCAGAAAAGGCAAGTCCACGAATGAATGAAGCTTTGATCCAAAAGTACCATAGTATTTTGCTGAAAGAGATGCAGGAATTTCGTCAGGAAATGAATAATCGTTTTGAAGAGCAAGGAAAGCAATATAAGGAACTTTAGGGAAGATTTAACAAGTCGGAAACAGAATTAAAAGAATTGCGAAAAAGTATTTTTTTGGTTATTGTGGTGTATATACCTTTGAAGTGCATACCTGTTTAACACTAAAGGGCCATGAGTTGAAACGAAATGTAAATTCCCTTAACAACTGTTCTTTGGACGAGTGCCCGATAGCCGGAACACAATGTGAGATAGGTACCTCACCGGTGTCGTTTGCGAACGCTACAAAACGGAACCCGAGCCGAATAAAAAACAATAAGTTGAAGCAGAGTGCTTTCACGGTGAAAACCAATAGGGAAACTGAAGATATAGCACATATAAATAAAGAACAAGAAATGGAAACCAATGTTGAAAAGGAAAACTGTGTCGAAAGAGTTGGGAAATATCAAGGTGGAAAATATCCCAGCTGTGAAGTTAAAAACGTAGGTAGAAGCGATGTAGTGGAGATTCAAGGATCGGAGCGGAATAAGTTTCTGCATGTGTGGCGGCTAAACAAAGATACAAGTTACCAATGTCTGGAGAATTAAATTAAGAATGTAATATATAGCAAGGATGTGCCTATAAGAGTCGAAAAAAATAATCATAAAAGAGAAAAGGACGCATCGTTCATTATAGGGGTACCAGAATGTGAATATGAGTTATTATGTAAACCGGATAATTGGCCGATAAATGTTGAATATTGTGATTGGGTGTGGTTTCGGAGATCATCAAACAAACCAAAAGGATGGAAGTAGACATATTAAGATATGTTACCAAAATGTGAGGGGTCTTCTGACCAAGTATAAGGAATTTTATATGAGTGTCTCATCAATCCCTGTAGATTTGTTTGCAGTTACGGAAACGGGTTGTAACGAATCTATAGCTGACGCTGAGCTAGTCCCTCCCAGATATACGGTATTACGATGTGACCGCGTGGATGGGCGCAAGCATGGTGGCGTATGTCTTGTGGCTTCCTCGTGCCTGGAACTGCGCCGCGTAATTTTGCCCTCTGATTTGCACATTGAATCTCGCCCGTTTGAAATAGTTTGTGCAACTGTCTATTTAAAAAATGGATTTATGTTTCTGTTATGTTTTGTTTATACCCCTCCAAATACGAATGATGTTCAATACTTTTTATTGCTCAAAACAATTGAAGAATTTTGTTCAAAGTATGTATTAGTAATCGGTGACTTTAATTTATATTCTTGTTCAAACAATGTAAATGCTTATTTTTGGAATTACTTTAGTAATTATTGTGAATTCAGTCAGTGTAACAATATAGGGAATATTAACGGCCGTTTATTAGACTTGGTATTGAGCAAAGGTAGGGGAATGCAAAGTTTAGGGGTGAGTGAGGCGGATGAACCTTTGGTACCTATAGACGTTCAGCATCCACCGCTTCTTGTGTGTGTGCTTCCGCACGTTGCAGCAGTTCCTTCAAAGGATGTCCCGGCAAAAACCCATGAGCGCTTGTTTCAATGGAATTTTAAGTGCATTGAAATCAAAGATTAGAGAAGTGGATTGGTCTGATGTATACTCGTCTGATTTAAATCAGAGTCTCAATTGCTTCTATTATACGTTAAACTCTGTGCTTAAGAAAAGCCTTAAAAAAATACCAGGAGCTTAGAATACTCAAGATATTTATATCCTAAATGGTACACAAGGGAGGTCATTAAAAAAATTAAACAAATAGCCACGCTACATAAGAGATTCAAGGTCACTAAATCCCTAAAATATTACGAATAGTTTAGCCGTTGCAGAGCTGAAGGTAAGTAATTAATTGCATTGGCTCTTGAAAATTATACTAAGGCTATTGAATCAAATGTGATTGAAGATCCCAAGTCATGCTGGAGGTTTATTAATAGGTGTAACAGAGTCAACAGAGAACCATTGGGTGTTATTGAGAACGGAGAAGTTTTATCCCCTGTGTTAGAGCATTTGCCGAGTATTTTAGCTCTGTTTATGTTACACAAAAGCCAAAGCTTGACGTTAGCGCAGCTGTTGCTGTTGTTGTCAGTGGGCTAACGTTGGCTAGTCTCAGAGGTCAAAGATCTACTCCTCTATCTAATATTAAAATATACTCCCAGATATATATGTATATAAGATATGCAAAAAGGCTTACAGAAATTTGGGGTTCATATTACGAATAGCTTGTGGTTTACGAATATCAGTGCAATTAAAATTTTATACAATGCCCTAGTGAGAAGAAACTTGGAGTACAACGCAATGGTGTGGGCCCCATATGAGGCTAAATACAGTCTCATGTTAGAATGAGTACAAAATATATTCACTCGCAGCCTCTACAAGAGACTGAATGGAGTGTATCCATTGTATCCACTTATGTGATATATGTCCCCACCCTGTTTGTTCTGGGTATGGTGGGTTACGACCAGCTACGCCTCAAAAGAGAGCTAGTTGTGTCAGTGTATTTATTTAGGATTATTACGGGTCGGGTTCAGAATCTGGATATTATGGAGAGACTGGGTCTACGGGTACCAAGTAGAAACCTGAGGCTTCTGGCAAAACTTTTGGATGTACCGCGCGCACATTTCAACTTGGTTAGCAAAGCGCCACTCACGAGAGAAAATTTCTACTGAGGTAGACCTATTTGTTTGTACACTGGCTGAATTCACAAGAGTTGCTTACTATATTGTTAGTTATAAGATTTAGGCATATAAATATAATCGATTATTTTGACGTTGTATCTAATTTATTGTAACTGTTAAGATAGAATAATGATGTGGAAATAAATAAAAAACTTCCATTGATTGTTGTGTAAAATTAAAATATTCTCTGTGAATTTTTAACACCACTGTTGTTAGGGTTCATATTTTAAAATAATAAGCCAAAACACTATGTCAAACGGCATTTATCGTTTCTTATATAAACATGGTTTTAAGGTCAAATGAGGTAGCTTCGACTTCTTGGGAGCCTCCCGAATCTTGGTGAACTCCATGAAGTAGAATACTTGGTTATTCTTATCCACCGTTTTCAGAGAGAAACCAATTTTCTGCACTTCTGCTATAAATGTGTCCACATTATCGAATCGACTCTCTACTTCAGCTATAAGTAGGTAACCACTGTAATGAGTATAAATAATAAAAAATACAATTGAATAATGGCAATCTTATATTGATGTTAATGCATATGTCATTGCAGTATGTGGTATGATTATTAAAAAACTCTTTGATATTTAAATATTACATTTAATTATTAGTTCAACCAGTTATGGTTTTGTTTTAACGGCTTGGCTGAGATTATTTTGGTTTCAAAAATCTGTACAATCTTTCTCAGTTTTAATATTTTCTTTTGATCTATTATTATACTTAACTTTACTTTGTTGTAATATATAAATAGTCAACCATGCATACAGTAAAGCATATTAAACAAATTATTATTAAATGCTAACAAAGTGTATGACTACAGAAATTATTGTTGTATGTTATGAAAATACTGACCCAGTCTTCAGTACTCTGTTAGCTTCAACCAAGTACTGTGTGAGATCTGTGCCCATTAAAGCTAAACAGTACACCGCAACATCCATTGAGCTGGCCAATAATGGTGTATGAGCAATGTCACAAACTTCCACATTCGAGTTAAATGACACCAAGTCAAAAGAACGGACTTTCTGAGGTACTCGTTTAGATAGTACTGCTTCTCCACAACCCATATCAGCTATGAAATGGGTTTTCGGCCTGAAATATTTAATTCTATATAAAATTATAAAGCGTTATATAATTTTAACGCTTCATTCCATATCATGTGGATATGGTCCAGATATGCCATTGATTTAAGAACTAGCAATAAATGTTAATTTTGTAATATGAACCAAAGGTTAGATATATAAAAATATAAGTACTTATAAAGTATTTTACATAACATTAAAACTGGAGAGACACTGATAGTTTTATATTGCTTCTATAATCTATTTACCATAAAAACATTGTTTACAATCTTAAAATTATTTATAAATGTGTGAAACTTGAATAAAGAACTGGTGATTGACATTGACAACTCAAAATACAAGGTTTAAAAATATTTAACACCATACAATTTGATGAAACAAAACTTTAGCAAACATTCAAATGTACAGATAATACCCAATTAGTAAATTACTTACATCTTTGAAATCCTTTGAACAATAAGATCTATTGGATTAACAGGCCACTTTTTAACCTGTTGTTGGTATCCTTGGTGGTATGTTTTGAAAGCATCAGGATCCTCTTTGAATAACCTTACAGCATCAGATCCTGATGATGTATATAACTTCTCATTGATATACCTAAACTGAGCAGCTGAAAGAAATATTTTTGATTTATAATTCTATTTATATTACTTATATGTATATTTAAATAGAGAACTGACACTACTTATCGCTTAAATCTTAACTGTTGAATCAATAATAAGACACAAATATAACCCTAAAAAGCAAGTTTAAAGTGACTTGCTGACTTAAGGATAAAGCACAACATTAAGTCATAACATAAGAGGATAGAATAAAAAGTATTTAGTCTGAACATTAGAATAAATACCTTTCAGCCGCTGGAGCATTCTTTCTCTTAAACTGTTTCCATTTACATGAATAGTATTTCTTTGGCCAACTTTATGTAACATATTCTTTATAGCTTCTTTTTTCTTTGAAAGGGGTTTGCTGCTTTGTGTAAACATCTCTACTACATCTTTTTCTTCTTTATTATTAAATGAATTCAGTTTTCTTTTCTTGGCATTAATAATGACCTCATCTAATTGATCTGTATCTAAACTTTGATCAAAACTTTCATTTAAATCAACATCTTTCTGCTTAATTTTGGTCAAAGGTTGCTTGGGACTTGTTTGCATGGTTTTCAATTTATCAGATTTTCTTTTATTGTCCATAGTATTATGTTTGTTTTTTTGTTTTATATTATTAGATTTAGGATTTTTGCTACCTACCATCTGCTCTACCAAGTCATTTGGTGGTTTTAGTCGTACAAATCTTCCCATTATATTGGTATGGGTATCACTTTTATGAGGACTCTCATTCTTTTCCATTTGTTTGTTTGACGACAATGGGCGTTTATGATTCAATGTTTTTCCATTTGAAAAGATTTCATTACCATTTTTCTTTTTATTTGATTTTGGAAGTCCATTTTGTTGGATTATGGTATTGTTTTTAGTATCAACATTTTTTGCATGATCAATATTTGTACTACCATTTTTGCTTTTATATTTCTGAAAATAAATATAAGTTGTTAAATAGACAAAAACTCAATAAAATTTCGTCAATTTAAATCTCTGACTCTATAATGATTACTCACCGAAGTTGTTACGTCGAACTTGATATCTGAAGATGGTACACTGTCTTCCCAATCGGGTATTTGAAACATTTTATATAATTAAAAGTTTGCAGTTAAGTTCCTAACCTAAACTGCGTAAACACTATACACTAAACATCACAAAAAATGTTTGTTTTTCTGGAATATTATACGGAACAGTTTCTAATACTAATATTTTATAACTGAATAAATATTTTGGTAATTTTAATTTATTAATTTTTGAGTTAATAACTCAAAAATTTACAGAATAAGTATTAACGTCTAGTGAACGTAAACACATGAAAAACATGTGTGACTGTGAAATCAGAATTGGCAACTGACACTTGGAATTTATGAAATGTATTGGCAGTTGACAATAAAGCTGAAAAGTCAGTTTTTATCTGAGTTTTATCAGTAAATTTTCGACAGACAAATGTATCATAAAAAAATTGGCTTGCAGGTAGATAAAGCTACATTAGCTCTATACAATCTGAGCCCTAGGTTATGCTGTATCCTCGATAAATTATTACGAGTTCAACGATCTTGAACAATTTTCAAAATTTTAATTAAATGATAAGCATGTTTGGTCACAATTATTTTTATTACACACAACAGCTTGCATGTAGTAAAAATATAATGTATGCTGACGTTTTTTTTTCTGAAGACCACGCTTTACTTTAAAGATGAGTTGGCTTTTATTTAATAAGAACTCGTACATCATAAAATAATTATGTACGTGGAGTAAGTGTTATACGACACTTTTTGCCAATATTCGTGGCAAGGGATTACGTGGAAGTGAACCCTGATTTTGTCGTGAAAACACTTAACGGATAACATTTATATTCCGTTCATAGGTCCCTTTAGTCCTACCTAACTAGTATTCCAAAGAGGCAGGTTATACTATAAAACCCGTAGAATATGCTATAAAAGAGGCAGATTATGGTATAATACCGGTAGATTATGTTGTGAAAGAGGCTGACTATGTCATAGAAGTGGCAGATTAGTATAGCATAATCTAATCGGCAGCTTATAGGTGAAGCAGCTTAAACTTTTAGATGAATAGAACGCTGAAACGTGAACCTAAAAATTTTCTAAAAGGGAACTAAAAAACTATTCTTTTCACTAGATTGAATGTGTGACCTGTTGGTCAATCGATATATCATCAAAACCGAGGTTGCAGCTAGTGTGGTGTAGCGTAGAAATGAGTAGTTAAATAGAAGTATTCCTTCATTCCTTTAAATAAAATAGTATATACACTATTGCCACTAAAAAGGAATGGCAATAGCTGGCAAGCAAAGTACTGAAAAAATAATCTCCGTGATAATGATATCTCCATCTACTTTCCCGTCTCATGTTTTCTCAAAATATTTTAGGGTGAGTGGGGGGAAGATTGAACGTTTTCTTTTTTGATGACATGAGTAGATATTGTCTTTTGTTAACACAGCTTTTACACATTAAGAAAACACTTTGTAAACGGATTGAAGCTGTGTCTGTATGGAAGCTGTTTTCTTAATGAGATGAGTAGAGTTGTGTTTAAACCTCTGGTAGAACAATAAATATTAACCTGTACTTTGATTAGGAAAGTACAAAAGCTATATTTTTATATAAAATCAATAACATAAAAAAATAAAGAAGTGACTAGAATACAGGGTAAAGATGAAAACTGAATGTTTGAGACAGAACGGAGTAAAACCGAAACTTGTAATTTATCTTACCCCGTAAATAATTTAGAAATTTAAAAAATAAAGACGGAATGTTGAGATGATTCCTAAATGACTAAAAGTAGCCGTATTTTAATGTAATTTCGTAACTAAGAATGAACAACTGTGACTAAATATTCCTATGAAACAGTCGCATCTACCTAGTAATTCAAGTACATGGGGTAAAATGAAATCAGTTGAAGATTTTACGAAAGAATCACGACACAGAAGTTATCCAAATTCACGCACTCCACGCACTCTGGGCGGTTAACTTTGACTGTGCTTTGGAACGTTAGAAACTGGCGGTCTTAACAAAAATACCAGCGCAGAAAAAAATACGTTAAAATTGGTGTTATAGACGATTTGTTTTTTATCTTGCCCCCACTCTTAGAAATTAAAATATTTTGAATTCCAAAATAAACAATTATTGTTTGAAGTGATTCTGCCATCGGCTAGAAATATTCCTGTGTCAGCTTCACTAATATTATTTTAAACCAAGGAGGTGATCGGCTTTTATTTCGCTGGGAATTGAACCCAGTATTAGTGTATGTAGTGAATGAAAATCTGTCGACGCGAACTGTTATTCTCATACAAATTAAGTTTAGACTTTCTACATACATTAAGGCATCTTGACTAAGCCCCTGCTATACACTATATATGCGTTAAGTACATCGAATCCGTAGCGTTTGTTAGGATTCAAAAACGAGCGTTATCTCTAAGTTTTTTAGATATGTAAAAATAGAGTCATAGCGCCAACCATGACTCTCGTATAACAAGATTCTATTTGATCGATAAATTTATCAACTACAAAGGCTGTGTTTTGCCTAGTGGCTTTAACGTGAGGTCGTAGGTTCAATCCCCGGCTGTGCAACAATAGATTTTCTTTGTGCGCGTTTAACATTCCCTCTAATGGTGAAGGAAAACATCGTGGAAATCGGCTTTCCTTAGAACCAACTGCGTGTGTCAGGCACAGGAGGCTGATAACTTACATGCATATTAGATTTTAATAACATTATCATGATACAGAAATCTAGGGCCCAGACCTAAGAAGGTCGTTTCGTCACATTTTTAGACCCTACAAATGTATATATTTTATCATCATTAAATATCCGCTTCATACAGTAAACTGTACTTGACACTCTGTAATTGATCAGTATGTGTTCATAAATCAGTTGAAGTTAAAAGTAAAAGATACTAGATATCTGTCCGAAGTCACCGCCTCCAACGCATGTAATTGTATGTAATTCGTTTCGTAAACAACTTCACAATCCGATTACCGAATCGTCTGAGATTCAAACGAACAGCCTAAAATGTGATTGAATAAAACCTAATAGCCACGCCCTTCACGTCCGGTGCAAGACTACCAACGTGTACTACAGAAACCGGAGCTGGCCGAAATCAGCTCAAAATTGACCGCGGCTAAAAATATCAAGCGCGGGCCGAGCGCTAACAAACGGCGTAGCGTTCAGAGCCGCCCCGGTCGCCGCGGACTCCACATTCCAACGTCTTGCTGCCAGTCTGCACCAGTGTAAGACTGAGTGACCGCTTTCTACCCGTGCGACGTAAGTGCAGTGAAGTGCAGTGTACAGTGTGTAGTTTACGTGCAGGTGGACTTTTAAACGCGATTGCCAAATCTGGTTTTGCATCAACGCATTTAGCGCGGAGTTTTGTTACGCGGATGTCATTTTGGATAATAAGTATATACACATACACTACACACTGTACACTTGATGAATTGTGAATATAATACATTATAAATTAGGCTAAGGTTGAGGTTTGAGTATAGTATTTAAGCGTGTAAGTTACAAACTTAGTTGAGTAAAATATCTTTTTATTAATATAACAAAATTTAAGTGCAGTGTAAATATTTTAGATTTTTTTCGAATATAAATTGTATATGTTATAATTTAATCCAAACTTTATGATATATATTAACTGTTATATATTTTATATATTATCTTAAAACAGAGAGCCATAACGTAATTCAAATACCAGTCCATCATAGTTACTATCTAAGTATAATTTTTACTTAACCGATCTTTAAATGAATTTTTGGATATCGTAATTTTTAACTCCTCTAGCGCCCCTTCAACTAGTAACTATAACTAATTTAGGACTACAATGTTGCCTTATAAAAAAATTTAAATCCGCAAGACGATATCTCGAAGCACAATCCGATACTGCCAAATATAAACTTGTTGAACGCGTGCCAGCCCCGTCCGTAGGTGTTCCCGTTGGTTAGAAGATAAAACCGCCAAAAATAACCTACTGTAAACAATACGCTCATATTTCATTACATACTTTACAAATAAAATATTAAATATATTTTTTTAAATAACTTCTCTCTTAACATAGACTATAGAGGATTTTAAGTTCGAGGTTTAAGTTAAATAATTATGATCGACCGTTTTGATGAATTTAAATGGTACCATACCCATGTAGGGATGGGTAGGGGCGAAAAACAACAAGTGTTCAAAGGTGATCAAAATAATACCGCACAATCGTACGTTTTTAAATTTGACCTTGAAACTTAATTCGTAAGGTATCCGCAAAAATCAAGCCGCACATGTCGACTGCTTTAATAGATAACCACAGATAATCAACATATTTAAAAAATGTAGATCTACACATTCTTCAATTAATATATAAAAAACAAATAATTCTATCATGACGCGAAGGTTAACACAATGTTTATTATATCGACAGTACAATATTTTGATTCATAGCCAATTTGTAATGTAAAGTCTACATTGTAAGGATTACCTACACATTTCGGTTAGTTACGGATTTACGTCACTGGTGGCTGTAGCCAAATATTTCACGTTTAAGACGAAAGATATCCAACGCGTACAATCAATATTACAAAAAAAAACTAAGGTTAGGAGTCTTATCAATCGTATGTATTGATATACGGGAGTCTTACAGCTAAGTCTAGAATCTTTAGGGTTATTCAGAAACGAGACTGCGCTAAGTCTGAATACGTCAAAAATATATATTGGGTCTCAGTTCAATCTTGGTAACCCTACCACGATGGACACTTATTAATAAGAACCTATTTATTTACAGACCAATTTTTTTTCAGACTAACACATTACCAAAATGTCCGACGAAGAGGAATATTCGTAAGTGATACATTATTTTAAAACAAATAAAATATTACAAGGTACAGTTAAAATCAATACACTATCACGTTCATAATTCTTGCATTGATTGTCCCTACGTTTTTGCTCCAATTTTGTACTGATCCACATCAGAATGAACCTCTAATGTGCTAACATGTAAAAATATAAACGGTGTCTTTTCTCAACAGTGGCTCCGAAGAGGAGGAAGTCGAAGAAGAAGTCGTAGAGACGTAAGTAGTGCCGCAGAACGCGTCCTTCGAGTTAGCTCTGATTTGAGACTTAAGCTTGAGGGTTCTCTGCCTTTCTTCTAAAGCCTTATCTAGATGAGATCTATCACTTAGTGTCACCACTGTAAATTCAGTTAGTTTCAGTTCTCTGTCGTGTCAGGTTTGATGCACGTCTCACCGTATCCTATATCTTTGTTGCAGGAAGTAAGTGAGCGCCCTTTCGCGGCGGCATTCGCACGCTTGGCTCGATAGGCTAAGACAATGTTGCTTTTAGTGCTCGGTCGATGCTTTATTAGCTATGAACTCACTCGGACGCTAGTTGCCATCGCTTTCGACAGTTTTTTTTTATTAACAAGTCTGTCGTGCTGTCTGTCTTCGCTTATATGTGTTTAGCTTTAGTTATTATATTTAGAATACGATATTAATTATTGATTATTTTCCTTCCCGCTCCTGCAACCGCTCAATAGGCCCGCTCCCAAACAAGAGTAAGTAGATTTCAGTACTTCAAACTTTCAGCGCTTCGCTTAGCCATGTGTGGCAATAATCAACGCACTAAGAAATTATAATTTGCCGTTTAATATATCTCTAATATATTTTGTTTCGGAATCTTTGATTGTGCTATGTAATCCTACGCTTATATTCTGTATTATATACGAATACGGCGGCGATGTGGTTGATGCTCATTGTTATTTTCTGTTTCTAGGAGTAGACCGTCGATCGCGTAAGTCACACCGCTCTCTGGTGTCACTAACTGTAAATGTAATCCTATAATAAATAACTAGAACGGCGCGGACGAACGAAACGTGTATTTTTGCCAGAATTTTTCCGAACGAACATTAAATGTTGAGCAAGCCGCGACGGCTATTTTTAAACGATCTACGCGTTCTATTTCTGAAGTTCGCGATGCGCCCGCGCCGTTTCGAATCTCTGTGTCGAATACCTAAAATTCTGATTTAAACATTCGCATGGAAACCGTAAACGTCCTAATTTTGTGATTTCATTAAACGTTCGTGTCTTTAAAACCACATTTCAATTTAAATATTCATAACCATTGCGTAACAACACGATGGTACACATACACAATAATTCTGATTAAGTGTTTTAATACAATGTGTATTTATATAATGTCTTAAATATTCATGTTCACACATAAGCAATGCCACTTTATGTGTTACATAAGTCAATAAACTGTACGACTACAACTAAACACAATTAACTGAAGATAAATGTTAGTCGGAGTCAATAATTTGGCTCATTCCCTTGAAGTGATATTAATTAATATTTTGTTTTCAGCAGTGAGGGAGATCCAGAATTCATTAAGGTATTTTCGCTTTAAATCGATTTTTTTATATTTTTAAAAATACATGTCCATATACTAATTAGAAATGTTTTACAGCGTCAAGACCAAAAGCGGTCTGATCTAGATGAGCAGCTGAAGGAATACATTAACGAATGGCGTAAACAGAGGTCCAAGGAAGAAGATGAGCTCAAACGTCTCAAGGAGAAGCAGGCCAAGCGCAAGGTAACTCTTACGAGATAAATTATTGTATTTTAAACTGAGTGAGCAGAAATAAAATGTTGTTTTTAAAGGTCTCCCGCGCGGAAGAAGAGAAACGCCTCGCCCAGAAGAAGAAGGAAGAGGAAGAGAGGCGAGTCCGCGAGCTAGAGGAGAAGAAACAGCGTGACATCGAAGAGAAGAGACAGAGGCTCGAAGAGGCCGAAAAGAAGAGGCAGGCTATGCTTCAGGCCATGAAGGATGCCTCTAACAAAACTGGACCTAACTTCACCATCCAGAAGAAGAATGACAACGTTAGTGCACATTACATAAAATTTAGTCTAGAACAAAGGTTCAACATACACAGTTGATAGCCTTAATTCACAAATAGTACAATTTGTTTAATATAATAATAATATAAGCCTTTATTCAGACAAGATACAATTTTACTTATATTATATTATTATACATTATGTTTGTTTAATAATGCACCTAAAAATGGCTACGTATTGCTGCCTAACATCGTACTCCAACAAAATGTACGTTTACAGTTCGGCCTTAGCAACGCCCAGCTGGAGCGCAACAAGACCAAGGAACAACTAGAAGAGGAAAAGAAAATCTCCCTGTCCATCCGCATCAAGCCCCTGACCATCGAAGGTCTGTCCGTAGACAAGCTTCGCCAAAAGGCCACCGAACTCTGGGAATGCATCATCAAGCTCGAGACCGAAAAGTACGATCTTGAGGAGAGACAAAAGAGGCAGGACTACGACGTAAGTTAACCGATGCTTAGTTTCGACCGAAATCTGTTGCGGTAAATGTGGTTCTTAAGATTTGATGTTTTTTTTAATCAGTATAAACTTTACGAGAATGAAAGAGTGTTAAACAAATTAATTGGCTTAATAATAAGACAATAAATCATCTACCTACAGTTAAAAGAGCTCAAAGAAAGACAAAAGCAACAGTTAAGGCACAAGGCTCTCAAGAAGGGACTCGACCCCGAGGCACTCACAGGCAAGCACCCCGTAAGTATTTTTAAGAGTCAAATGTCACTGTCACTACTCAGTCTAGCCAAGAATAATTGAGCATTTTTTTTTTCTTTTAGCCTAAAATCCAAGTCGCGTCGAAATATGAAAGGCGTGTTGACACACGCTCGTATGACGACAAGAAGAAACTGTTCGAGGGTGTAAGTATGAAATTTACTGATAAACCAACTGACTATATTTTGAAATGTGTCTTAATGACATTAATATCTGTTATATTAAATGAAAGGAAAACTGTTTCTAAGATTTAACTTATAAACGTTACGTAATGTAAACTTCTTCTTCGAGTATGATAAATCTAATTCTGATACGATGTCCAAGTTCGATGAAGCTCTGGTACTTAATTGACTAATTCAGTAATGGGAAGAAAACTGAGAGTAAAAATAAATGTTGCTAATATTATACAGGGTTACGATACTCAATTATCGGAGTATATGGATAAGTTATGGAAGGAGAAACTTGAGGAGTTCACTAACCGAAATAAAAGTAAGGCGATGTGGTGTTTTAAGATACAATTGTGTCCCCACACGCCCGGCATGGCCCATTGTCATGAGGCATGCATTTAACCACTGTTCATATTATCCACTTGATCAGAATATAGATGTCATTAGATCACTGAACGATATGTTTCAAATAGGAACGTTTATCGACCAATTGAGCTACGTTTTCATACACTTTCAATATTTTGACTGATCAATTGAATAATTCGAGTATCACATCTATTAACTCTATGTTTCCCATTGTGATAACATGTACCCCGATACAGGACCTTGAAAAACTCAACAAGGACTTCATCGAGAAGGTGTGGCAGGAGAGAGCCGACCAGTTCGGTGGCAGGCAAAAGGGTGAGTGCGTCTGGCTTAAAAAGGGCTTAATATGGAGAAAATAAAAACTAAAGTTATTTTCCAAATTTTTAGTAAAAAGCTAACTGCTATAAAGACTTATCCTTATTCATAAAAACTATCGAATTGCACCGTGTACTAAAGTACTCGTCTGTCTTTTTCCATCACGGCATAAACACAATTTGACAGAAAGAGAATAAATTAATTTTACGAATTAGAGAAATAAAACTAACGTAGACCAGCCAACAAAAAATATGTGACATCAGACGTCAATATTACACTACACAATCCCATATGTGATTACCACATTGTTACATTTTAGAAATTCGGTGAATGTACTAACAATCATTGTGCCGTTAGAGTTAACTTAATATGATTGTGCTGTCATATATCATAGTCAGCTCTTCCGACAAGATTAGATAGCTTACGCTAAGATAGATTTCTCTTAAATGTTCCATGTATTTTTTATATTCAAACCTCTTGTGTTTAAAGTTTTTTAGAACCAAATTATAAATTAGTTGGGCGTTGGGCATTTCAAAGTGTCGCTTGCTCAGCATTTATTTATTTTTATACAATATTTAATACTAAGAGTTCAATAAATTTATAACATTAGCGAGACTGCCGAAATGGTTCGGTGAGCGGCCCGGCAAGAAGAAGGGCGAACTCGAATCCCCCGAAGGCGAGGAAGACGTTAAGGCCGAGCCCGACGAAGATGAGGAACCCCAATTCGAACCTGAACCTGAGGAGGAAGAAGTCGTGGAAGAGGAAGAGGTAGAGGAGGAAGAGGAGGAGGAGGAAGAAGAAGAGGAAGAAGAGGAGGAGGAGGAAGAGGAATAGGTAATATAACCGACTTTTAAAAATATGAAATTAATTTTTTCACGAAAATTTATATTAAGTGGATTTAATGGCAATTGTTTTCCAGGCGTTAAGTTAAGGAGCCACCCTCGAGCCGGATTGAAGCGGACTGTACTGTTGCATAACCATTAACTTATTATAAATTATTTTTATTATTTATATAATGTTCACTTGTAACAACACGGCAACTCGCCACCAACACCTGTGGCAGCATTAAACTAATTTATTATAAGATTCTATGGTTTTATTTTAATTAATTATAGAATTTCACCCCCACCTATAAATCTACATTTAACATTAGAAGTATCAAAAGTATATTATTAGGTGTGAATACAAAACATAAATATCTTGCTTTTGAAAATAACGAGACAAAGCTTTGCGTCTCCTTCATTGACTTTCTCAATCATAAAGTAGCCAATAAGCTTCAACGATATCACAAAAGTATTTTAAATCAATTTAAAATAATCAGTTTTAAAAGGTTAAAATAAAAATATATTTACTACAATAATATTTATCAATAACATACAAATTCACTTATAATACTCATTGACAATGTTTCATGATAAATGCAAAAAAAAAACAATTTTGAATATTATATTGTAAATTAGAATATATTTTAATCATAACTAAATTAGCTTACGAAGGATTATGCAGCGGGAATGGCGTTTTCCGTCAGCTTCTGCTGAGGTGACTTTTGCATTAAGTTGATTTTATCACCGAGACTGAGAGCCATACCCTGTAACACGAATACAAATACTTATAACCTTATTCTTAGAAAGTTCTGTCTGTCTCTTTCAATCTCAGCGTAAACACAATTTGACAGAAAGAGAACGAATACTACAGTTAAAGAAGTGCAAATGTATCGATTTACTCTTTATCAATAGTAATTATTTCTAACAAAATATGGTTGTGACAAAATTGATATGACGCTAGCTTGGAGGGCAATAAGATTACAGGCCTTCCTTGGTAATGGCTTTTACATGGTGCATGTTTAAAAAAGAAGAATATAAAACATTTAATAAAATGTAGTCTTAATCTTAAATCTAAATAATAAAACAAAAAAATCGTAATCGTCAATATATGAGAAGGTTTAGTTTTTGTAACCCCAGAACCTTACCGTAAGGCTTTCGTAGAATCGAAAGGATAAGAGGTAAAGTAAGAATAAAAATTACTTTAAATAGGTTTAAGTTATCAATAGAGACGCATTTCTAATATATTTGCTTGGATTATTCTTGGATAGTTTTTCTTTTACAATATGAGTGTGTGTGTTTATGAAATCTTGCGTGGTTCCCATACATATATAGTTTTCCAAAAACTATTTAGTTTGTGAATATTTGTCTGAACATTGTTCGATGAAAAAATAATTTTAAAATATGTCAACACCACAACGGGAACAATCTTAGACAGACATATTTCTGTACTGTATTCAGATGATATTTTTTTAATTTAATAATAATTCAACTTAAAGTTTCATAAAAATTGGTTCAGTAATTTTGAACACCTCGGTAAATAATGTCGACAGGTATCTTTAAAGTCTGTGTATTTTTTTAATATTATCTACACCCATTATCAGTTTTTGTATAGATTCATCTATCACTCTACATCACAGCGTAAACACAACTCGAAAGAATGAGAGGAAAGATTACTTTAGTTGTGAGGATTCATTAATTTAAAGTAACTAGATGACCCGGTGAATTTCGTATCACCTACATATATTTGTTTAAGATCAAAAATATTTTTTAAAAGCTGCACCGGAATATACCAAAGACGTCAAATAAGCTGGGAACAGTTTTTATTGGAAAATTAATTCGTACCTCTTTCATATATACAGTCAAACCCGTATACGACGACATCGTTTAGAACAACATACCGTTTATATTGAACAAAAATTGATGGCTGAATTCTATTGTATTAGGTACTTAATAACAACGTCATCGGCTGTTACGACTATCGGTTTTTACGGCCAAATGTGAGTAGTCCCATCGATGTAACAGATTTTGACTGTATATTTAATTGTTATTTATCTTTAACACGGTTTAAACATTCCCTGAAACGCCTCAAATATAATATTGTCTTTTGTTAACTTTTACACATTAAAAAAACACTTTTTAAAACTGATTGAAGCTATGTATTATTATTATAAACTTATAATTATTTACACAATTTTCAATTTAAATATTTAAAATATATACAGATAACATCAATCTCTACTGCTGATATTAGCTGTGATACTTTTGACATTCAACACCTTTTGTCTTCAGTCACCGTGACAAAGCATGCGAAACGTCGGAAAAATTTAAATTTAAAATTATATAAATAAGTTTATAATAAGTGTTTTCCTCAAATATTTCAATATCATAATTAGCCAAATCGGTCCAGCCATTCTCGAGTTTTAGCGAGACAAACGAACAATTCATTAGATATGCATATATATTTAGATAAAACTCACCTGGCTCTTAGCTCGTATCCGTACGTGTCCAACAACGGGCCCGTTCGTCCGATGAAGGGGACTCTCAATAGAAAGGTTTGCGAGCGCGTCTTCTCCGAATATCGAACGCGCGTACAAATTGGCCGCCATAAATCCACATTGACCGGACAGAGCCTGCAAAATAATTCATAATATACCTTTCAACAAAGTCCTGGGGGAAGGCGTTTACTAGACGTCTATTAAACTATCTAATAAGGACTTAAACATGTAACTTGTATGGTGGTCGAAGTAAAGAAATTTTCATACGAAATTTAAACTTTCATTAACTAACTTTCATCGAATCGATTTTTTTTTTCGAATTTAATTTTTACTATACATTAAAAAAGGAGCAGTGTTGGCCTAGTGGCTTCAGCATGCGACTCTCATCCCGGAGGTCGTAGGTTCGATCCCCGGCTGTGAACCAATCGATTTTCTTTCTATGTGCGCATTTAACAATAAGTGAAGGTGGCTCGAACGGTGAAGGAAAACATCGTGAGGAAACCGGCTTGCCTTAGAACCAACTGCGTGTGTCAGGCACAGGAGGCTGATCACCTACTTGCATATTAGATTTTAATGATAAATGATCATGAAACAGATACAGAATCTGAGGCCCAGATCTAAAAAGGTTGTAACGCCATTGATTTATTTTTTATACATTAAAAAAAACATGTGTATATATATGCGTACGTATACGTACACGCGTTAGAAGTTATACTTCTATGGGGTAACAAGATAAACTCTTCTTAAAAGAAAAATCGTTCACCTTATTCTACGTTTGTAAAAACGATACTTACAATAGGTATTTAATACATTGAAAGTTTATTTAAATATCACACAAAAATAATTTAAACTTTTTTCGGTTTTTTGTGCCGGTGTACGCGCGCATCGTAAAAACATAACTCTCATCATTTTTCCCTAACGCGCCAATAGTATAACTTCAAAAAATAATTTATGATAAATCAATAATACCTTATCCGGTGTGAGACACTTCATGTTGGTGGAGGCTAACAAATGATCCAAGTACACCCGAAGATCAGTAATAGTTGTGTTCACTGATACCTGTAATACAAAATAATAAATTAATTTATAAAAGGTATTATTAAATCACGGTGTTTAGGTACTTGTGTTACGGTTCCTGTGTATTTTTTTACATAGAGAATAGGTATATACGTAATTAAACAGTTAACATGATTCCAATAAAAAAAAATGTGAGCCGTCACGGGACGCCTGGCAGATGTGAAACATCGACATTATTTTGTAAAAGTAATATGCAGAAAAGAACATATTGTGATATGAACTAAATATGTCATAATGATAAAATAAAATATTACGATTTTTTTCCAGATATCGATGACTATTTATTGAATAAACATTTATTTTCATTAAATACAAAAATTTACGAATTTATTTCAAATCGTGACTACTTAATTCGTTTAATCAGTGACTTCGGTAATAGTTATATTCGATGTTGCCCCTGAGGACGGTATTACTGTGACAATTGGTCGATGTTACAAAAGTATTGGACATAACATTAGTAAATTTTAATTAGCTTCAATATATTAGTAAACTCAAGAATCTTAGCTAGTTATTTCAATATATTACTAAAATCGTAAATTATAAGTATCAATAATGAATGTTTCACAATAAATTTGTTTGTTAATTGTTACAATAATAATTATTATTGTAACAATATATACGTTGGTATATATATACAGTCTATATGCAGTAGTGTGTACGCCACGGCATGCGTCCCCACGCCAGTAATTGGTTTTACGTGCGGCTATAGATGTTTCACATCAAAATATGTGGTTCAAACGAAAGTATATTTTGTGACGTTTCTGTTAATTATGCACAAAAACTAAAAAACCATACCATTTCTAGTATAAAATACTTTTGTTAAAGTTATATACTCAATAAACTTTTGACTATATTTTGGTTTGTTGAGAGAAATGAACTTTAAAAAAAAGTTAAAAGGTTTCATCTTCTATCAAAACTTAAAATCGCATACTTTAAAAGATATCGTTCAATCGGTCTCCAAAATACAAAAACAAACAATTTCGTATAATTTTTTTTCAACAAATTAGGACCTCAAATATCGAAATTTGTGCTTTTAAGTGATAAAATGCTTTAAAAGCTTATCAATACTGTGTTAATTGAAATGATATGCGAGTGCACGCTTATACTAAGAAAATCTAAGTGAGGACAACGCCCCCATATTTTTTCAATGCCAAAGTCTCTTACCAATCATGTTGATTTAATGAGGGAAGATAGATATTTATAGAGATGATTCTACTTATTAAGTAGCCTAGATTTAGATTTACCATTATAGTGCCAATCAAAATATATTTTTTTAAATTATAAACCATTATACGCCCTGCTTTAGTGTCTCTGTTAGCTCCACAATAAGGGGGTATATGGGGGGGGGGATATAAATATTTTTTTATTAGCTCTAGAAACTATTGGTATATACCTTGTTCTCCCACTCAAACTCGGCCCACATGCGTCTGAAGTCAGCATCAGAACAGCCAGCTGGATGAATGTAGTCCACTATGTCTATGTGTATGTCGTTCAGGACAACCACACCGCGGTCTAACGATGCGCCACTCACTTCATACACTTAAAAAAAATGTGTTTATTCATTAGAAGTACGTATATACTGTACACATATACTGACAACACCTGATCAATATTATATTTATTTAATATTTAAAATTATGCACACACAAAGGCTCTGACACGAACTGAACGGTAGTTTCTCGTATTGATAATGTATTTTTATAAGTATAGTTCTTCCTATTTAGCTGAGCTAAGCCAACCTTTGGCTATGTTTTCTATACAAATATCAATGGATTTTAGAAATTATTCTTGCTAGTTTTTTTTTCATACAACGGGGGGCAAACGAGCAGGCTCACCTGATGTTAAGTGCTACCGCCGCGCATATTTGCAGGTATAAAACCGAACAACTTCCTCTGAACACTCTATCGTAAATACAGTAGAAGATGCAGAGACACCCCACATATAGTACTACATGTTGGGGTTGTCAAAAAAACTATTCAAATAGTCATATAAAACTTAAATGGAAAAAAAAATCTTCCGCTAAGGGAGCGTTCAAGTATTACGTCACGCAATCTTTGGAGATTCATGACGCCCCCGTGTAACGCGCCCTTAATGTTTCTGTACCCAAAAGTAAAACGTGTCCAATACGATGATACAAATGATTTTATATGTCAAAAATTAATTATATACCGTTAATATAATGTAAAAACATTACTTAGAGGGTTTACATACTGATATTAAAAATAAATCAATGGCGCTACAAGCTTTTAGGTCTGGAGCTCAGATTTCTGTATCTGTTTCATGATCGTTTGTGAATTGAATGGGCAAGTAGGCGATCAGCCTTCTATGCCTGACAGACACCGTCGACTCTTTGGTTCTCAAGCCGGTTTCCTCACGATGTTTTCCTTCACCGTTCGAGCGAATGTTAAATGAGCATATAGAAAGAAAATCCCTTTGTGCTCAGCCGAGGATCGAACCTACGACCTCAGGGATGAGAGTCGCACGCTGAAGTCACTAGGCCAACACTGCTCTTACATACCGATATTGCCGAAAATAATTCCATTCTCAGTAGAGGCCACCTTGACGTGTGCGCGGATAGTGGCAAAGTCCCGAGGGGCCAATACGAGAGGTGACGGGCGCTCCACTAGTCTTAACTCTCCCAGTGTTGCCAACTCCACGGTACAGTTTTGAAGCGTATCGTCTGAAAGAAAATAATGTATTTATGGTGATGTTATACCATTACAATAAAGTTCGTACTTACTAATGAAGATGACGTAAATTATTTAGGACAGATCGATACACGAAAATATAAGATCTACTCCCAGCTTCTAGAAGTGTCAACGTGTCAATTGACATTACGGGTAAGTGTCAAAATAATACGAATTTCTGAAACGTTGACTTGACAATACTTTACGTAATGCAAAGTAATTTATAAGGTTATATAACCAGTCCTCGATATTCGTAACAAGGCAAAACTACATATGTATCCAAATTATGTGAATAATATCCCGGCCTACAAGAGTAAAGGAGATAAATTTAAAAAAAATGACGTAGCAGACTAGTACCAAAATTAAGTAATAAATTCCCGTGGAAATGTTATTTAAACATAAAGCACTCGCATAAATCACCTATAAAATAATTATTTATTTTGGGGGGGGGAGTAATGTCAAAATTTCGTCCGGATCTTCGTGTACCCTTGCCTTAAAATTCTTGTAATGGGGGGAGAGTAATGTCAAAACTTAGTCCGGATCTTCGTGTACCCTTGCCTTAAAATCCTTGTAATGGGGGGAGAGTAATGTCAAAATTTCGTCCGGATCTTCGTGTACCCTTGCCTTAAAATCCTTGTAATGGGGGGAGAGTAATGTCAAAACTTAGTCCGGATCTTCGTGTACCCTTGCCTTAAAATTCTTGTAATGGGGGGAGAGTAATGTCAAAATTTCGTCCGGATCTTCGTGTACCCTTGCCTTAAAATCCTTGTAATGGGGGGAGAGTAATGTCAAAATTTCGTCCGGATCTTCGTGTACCCTTGCCTTAAAATCCTTGTAATGGGGGGAGAGTAATGTCACAATTTCGTCCGGATCTTCGTGTACCCTTGCCTTAAAATCCTTGTAATGGGGGGAGAGTAATGTCAAAATTTCGTCCGGATCTTCGTGTACCCTTGCCTTAAAATCCTTCTAATGGGGGGAGAGTAATGTCAAAATTTCGTCCGGATCTTCGTGTACCCTTGCCTTAAAATCCTTGTAATGGGGGGAGAGTAATGTCAAAATTTCGTCCGGATCTTCGTGTACCCTTGCCTTAAAATCCTTGTAATGGGGGGAGAGTAATGTCAAAATTTCGTCCGGATCTTCGTGTACCCCTGCCTTAAAATCCTAGTAATATTCTGGCCCGAGAGAATCTATAATCATCCGTTATGGGAGCTTTCAATGACAAATGACAGGTCTTTAAAATGCCGAAAGTGGATATGAGCCAAGTCACATTGTCAAACAACCCCTCGACTGGAATCCTCAAGGTGAAAGGAAACACGGCCGCCAAAACCAGACCTGGCAACAAAGCATCATAACGGAGACGAGGGGAGGTTGGAATAACGTGGAGTGGATTAAAAGAGTTGCCCGGGATCAAGCTGGTTTTCTACGCTGTCTGCCCTCTGCACCATTACTATGGACTTTAAGTCAAGTGTGTCAATGTCAAAACACAATTACAATTAATACATTCTAAATCTAAACATACCTTAAGAAAAACACTTTTTGAACGGATTATTATTAAAAACTTATAATTATTTACATAATACTAAATTTTAAACATACCTGTTTGATTGACCACGAGCACGTCCAATACGATATCGTATTGGTTGACAGATACGATGGCTTCCGCGTACACCGGATCCGACAAACCAGTCAACTGACGAACGCGGGAAAGCGAACCTGCGCTTGCGCTGCTTGGGGCTGTGCGACCTAAAATTAATTTTTCCTATAAATTATTGCCGTCCAAAAAAAATATTGTTGGTCAGCGAGGCCAAGTCTGAAAATAATTCTAATATGTAGCGATTTTTGCATTAGTTTACCATGACCTATAAGCTTATATCAG
This sequence comes from Pieris brassicae, assembly GCF_905147105.1. Taxonomy (NCBI): domain Eukaryota; kingdom Metazoa; phylum Arthropoda; class Insecta; order Lepidoptera; family Pieridae; genus Pieris; species Pieris brassicae. The sequence continues at coordinate 18,681,814 of NC_059670.1, read as the reverse complement.
TGAAATAATTCAGTTCAATGCTATATAAACAATTCCCCACTCTCTATCTCTACCGACCTTGCACAGCCTTGTTAAGAGACAGCTCAAACATATCGTGTTGTTGAGGTGCAGTGGCACCAGCCAACATCCCGAAGGAGATGCCTTGTTCAATCTCCACTTTACGCTCAGCCTTCTTTTCTGTCTGCTCTTGCTAAAATGTACAAACATCACTGAATTTAAAAAAATATTTCTCTTCATACAAATTTACAGACCAAAAAAATTCAAACAGAAAGATGTTATTTGTTTATACAGTATATTCACATCCAGTTGTTTTTAAAGTAATAATAACAATTCTAAATAAACAATAAAGCCAAAACGGATTACACCATATATACGAACAACATACGTATGTGTAAACCCATTCGATTTACTTATCTCCTTCGAAAATACGCGTTCGGAGATAATATTTATTTATTTATTAAGAAGATTAACAGTACAATACAGAAATAGATTTATATACATATAACAATGTGGGCGAATTAAAAATCTTCACATATAGAATATGGAATAAGTAATTAAAAAAGGAAAGTAAAACGTATTATTTTAAAAAGTTACTTCATGATGTTAGCTTAGAATTCCTCTGAATCTTTGGCAAAATTAACTGTATTTTACAGTTAAACAACGGTAGATATAGTTATTATACCTCAACATCGGGCATGAGATCCGGCAATGCGCGATCAGGCAGTGCAAGCAGGGCAGCGAGAGCCCGACGAGATCCCTGCAATAGAGCACTTCGCACTACCCCCGACTGCTCCAGACCTGCGCGTGCGCACAACGCCGCGTGCTCAATATCGTCCGTAGTTAGACCACCGGTTTCATCTAAAATTTTAAAGAAGCAATCATTAATAGGAAATAAATTTTAGTTTCGCTAATAATTTTAGTGTACAAAAGTACAATCGACTCTCGATAATTTGAAAGTCAACTGACCAGAGACAAATTTCATATGTATTAACAAGTATTAACACATTCCAGTACTTTACACCACATAATGGTAAGTTTTAGGTATAAAAAGTCACGAGTCACGGGGTTGGTCACGAAACGTTTTACTACTGGATACAGAAAAATTACGGCGCGTTTCATGGGGTCAAGAATCTCCAAAAATTGCGTGACGTAATACTTGAACGCTCCCTTATATATATTATATTATTATTATAATTAACGAGTCCACTATACTAAAAATAACATTCACATCACATTAACATCATTTGCAGTACAGAATAAATAGAATAAATAGTGCACCAAGCTTAATTTTAAGCTATGTAAGATTCTATAATCGAAATCTATTTAAAAAAAATCTAAAACACGAGTCGAATTGTAACGGAATTTTATAGGCAGCTAAAAGGGAATCCTCCAAAAAACTTCGTACAGTATAGCTTGCATTTCGTATATTTAATTAAAACTATTAAGTGTTAATAAAATAAATATATACCCGATGACTAAACTCGTGATAAGAACAATATAATACAATATTTTGATTATTAAAATTTGTATGCGCTAGGAAACTCTGAAAAGCAATACTGGAATGAACCAGTATTGGTAATTACCAATGGCGATAAGACACGTCCTTAAGAGATTTCTACTATATAATTTTTCTATATAATTACTGACTTGCATCAAGCTTATGGTAAGCTACCAGCTGTGCAGCCAAGAGCAGAGCACGAAGCCTCTGCTGGGGCTCCTCCAGGCGCAGAGCGAGCTTGCACAGCGCAGAACAGGCGCACGCCGCAGTAAAACTCTCACCGGATCTCACTGCTTCTGAGAGACCGTTTTTGGTGGATGTTGTGGTGGACGGCCTGAAACACGATACGTTGCAACTGCCAACAAATTTTTTTGCACCTGTTCCTCTAATGGCTTGTAGGCTATGCTATTGTTTACCGATGACCACGGTCATCACAGATGAACGCAAAGTGCGTACAAAGCCAGGGTATTTAATTTTTTTTTAATTATAAGTAAAAAATTAAACATTAAAATTTTAAATTTTAATTTATTTATTAGAAAAGGAAAATAACTAAAAACGCAAACGATCAATAGCTAAGTTGGATTTTTAAATAACTTACTGCTGTACACTGAAGGCGGATTGAGTGACATAAGCCCCATCACTGGTCACCAGTTGACGTGGTGCCTCTGGCTTGCTGGCCTCCTCCTGCATTAAACACGGTAATAGAACACTTATTTTTTTTAAAATATGGTCGAACATATTAATCTTCCCCGACACGGCCATAGCGGCTTATCTTAATTGATACTTCTTACATGATACCATCAACTTAAAAAAAAACTGCCTATTTTACGTACCGATTGAGCTTCTCCGTCGTCAGATGGCAGTAACTCAGCAAGTACGTCTAAAGCAGCAGCTGCTCGCTCCGGTGTGTCCGCGAACTCCGCTACCAGCCAAAGAGCTGATCGAGCGATCTTTCCCACCCGGATATTTTTCACGGATTCCAGAAGTTTCTGATAATAATTTGTACATCTAAGATCTTATTGTAAAATTTTAACCAAGCAGTGTTGACCTAGTGCCTTAACCGTGAGATCCTCATCCAGGAGATCGAGCGTGCCAATTATAATACATAAGCATAATCGAAGTACCATAGATATGTGCCAAATTAGTACTTGTTTCTACAGTGAAGGTCAACTTAGTATGGAAACTGGAATGTATCAAACCCAAAAAAACAATATATCAAACAGAAGAAGGCTGATCAAATAGGTGTTTTCTTTAAAATAAAACTGACCAAACAAACAAACACAATCTGAGAACAAATCCCATAAAAAGTAGCGCCACTGGATTAATAATGTTTGAATAAAAAATATTCTATACACAAATTATAGGAGAATATAAGAACTCTTCAAGAAAAATATTCAAAAATCAAGTTATACCTAACTTTAGTTAAGTTACATATAAATATTTTAGTTAATAATTAAATGCGTAAACAATCGTACACTTGAAGACAATATTCAGCCCTTATGTTTTACGACACTCATAGATTGTATTTTAACATTCTCGTTTCCGATAATGTCCAATAATATAAGTTTCATACAGATTTATGAACCCTTAGATCTGTGCCAAGCCTAGAAGCCTAAAAGCCAAGTTTATATTTGTTAGCAACCCCTTTACCCCTAAGCTCATATTTTAAACCATTAAAGTCAGTTGTTATCCAGCTTCAAACAGAATGAACTTAATTCTCGTCGCTTTAAAATAATAATAAAAAAGTCCATGCGTCTGTGTATAGTCAACTAATATAAATTATATAGTGATTACGACCACATAACAAATGTAAATTGTTATCTATGTGTAAGAAGCCGATACCTCATATATAGTAGACCGCAGATCAGGGAAGGAGTGAAGTGCATGCCTTAGGAACAGCATCACATCTTGAGCTGCAGTTTCTCCACCTTCACCCAGCTGTTCCATCATCGCTGGTGCCACGCTACCAGCTACTTCCGGGAACTATTATATTTATACATAAATGTAAAAACTTAAAATTATAACTAAGCATTATGCATGTTTTAATGGTTGTAGAGTCGACTTTCGATCATATGAATCTTTTCATAATTTAAATTTTTCCGGTCCCTGGCAAAAGTACTTGATAAATTGGTCCCCTCAGTAATTTGAAGTTGAAGAAATAGTATCTTGCTCGCCAACATGCGATAATTTGAAACCCTGACTTCGCTACTATCTATAATTTGTGTTTATCATGTGTAGACCCGTCAATTATTTCTTTTTAATTCGTTGAAAAATTATAGACCGAAGTCACTCAAAAAAGGTTACAGACTCCTTTTCAAAATAAAAAATATGTATTTAATTGTTAATATAATAATATAGATATATTTTCACGAATTTCGATCAAACTGGAGTCCCTCCTCCCCCTCGTGGTTTTTTAATGCTTGAACTCTTGGTAACTTATAATTTATTTTTGATCCTTTGAGTTTCAAATAATCGAGAGTCGACTGTAATTCCTTTGAAATAAATTTAGGAAATTATTTGTGTTATAGGGAAAAACTCGAAAAAGTCGAAACTTCGAGCTAAGTATGCCAAAACGTATTGGATTTTGACATACATAGATCGTGCTTAATTAACTCAAATTCCATGAGTCCCCAATATGTAACTGTTTTGAAGTACAACAAATTTATATTTATAGAAAAAAATAAAAACGCAGCAATATTTCAGCCGCATTTGATGATAACAGATTACAATGATCACTGTTTATGAAGCCCGACCAATAAAATAAAATAAAAACTGCTATGAGAGCACTAGTTTAACTATGACTATAGCAACCTTAATTACTTTAATACACCTATTTATTATTTTGAAAGATAGAATTAATTACTTTAGAATGTATTTCCTACAAATAATTCGTTATATTGTAAATAACTTTTCTTAAATCGTGTTTGGCATAACACCATTAGAATTAGACCACTCTCAATCGAATCGAAACCACATCACACTTTAACAGTTGACGTTAATGACAATTAACAATGACACTTTACAGATTGCTGCAATTTTTAAAAAAACTAGTCCAATAGTTTTCAGGATCATTAGTACCTCATAATTAATATGAAATTTAAAAAAATCTTATCCGTAAATAAATACAATAAATCTTCTGTAGTGACAGTTTACATACCTTGATAGCAGCGCGATGCATAGCGCGAACCAACAGTTGTCGGTACTTAGTAGCATCCTCGTGCTCTGCACTGTGCGCGCGCGCACATTCCTTGCGCAAAACGCTCACCAGCTCTTCCGCGTGACGAGGCGTCGCCAATTCCAAAGCTAGATAAAAAATAATAAAAATAAACATTACATCAAATATTTGTACATCGCTTATGAATATTAGTAGAAAAGCGACTTCTACATAAACTGAAACAAATGTTATCAATATACTTTCTTTTTTAATTAATTTTAAAACCTAACTAGTAAAAAGTTGGCTTTTCTATTTAGATGACAGAAAATTTCAAAAGTTGTGGTTTTAGTTTTTAAATTAAGATAAATTTTCTATGTGCATTTACATTAAAAATGTATATATTTACACCGGATCGTTGTGTATCAAATGAGTGCCATCTAGCAGCACTAGGTGAACGTAAAAACCATAGTATGATCGCGCGTTAATTTAAATGTATTAAAGACTTATTACTTTAACTATCACAATAACACACACTAACCTAACCATAAAGAGGTATTTTTCTTTTAGTTTTCGCGCATAATTAAGCTGAAAATCTTACTTTAGGACAAAGAACGATTTTTTTCTAGTTATTTTTTAAATTGGAACAGTAGTTATATGCATACAATTATTTCCTCTTTGCAATATAGAATTTATTAAGAAGATTAAAAACTCGCAAAACAGCAGAAGATCAATACTAGACTCATATCAAAAAAACTGTAATTTATTTTTGTAGTACTCGCGAAAACCAAAGTCAATAACTACCTATGTTTAAACACACAACACAAATTATATTATTTATCTATGGTTTGAATAACCATTTAGAGTTTATATGAAAGAGAACTGTCGTGGTATTTGACATGACAAATTTACTTTTTTGTTTTATTGACAACACTATTACGTGTTAACTTTAGTTCGACTTGACACTTGATATAAAAAAAATTGTGAATAAATGAAATGACATGTACCAAAGAATTACTAAGACTGTGGTTTTCTCTCCGCTCAGATTAAATGGTTAATCAAACCATAGATTAATATGATTTTATTGTGATTAAACATAAGTTATTGACAGGTTCGGAATAGATTATATAAAGATTAGAAGTCTCACCGAGGTGCAAGGTGTGTCGTCTAACGTCAAGATCACAAGCTGCTAATACTCTCAGGACATCCATTGCTAGATCAGGCAAAGCCCTGGCTGCAGCCGCGCCTCCAACAGCCCGAAGCGCACTCAACTTCCCCACCACTATTAGCTTCACGTTATTGTCACTTTCCTTTACTATGAGCTCAATGTAGCAAGCTGCCGCTGCCTGCGAAATGTAAATGTCATATGTCAAATGTAATTGATATCATCTGTTATGTGAGCCTTTTGTTAAATTTCTTATGGTAATGTAAATATGTACTATTTACAAAAGTTTCGTGTAAAACATTTGTCATTGGTTGATAACGTAAAAACGTTATTTAATTAGATGACATGACAGTGATCACGCTTCAGCGTCTATCAACTCGAAACAATTATTGTTTCACCGGTAATTGTAGTCAGGGCAGTTGACGAAACAGGTAGTCTCTATTAAGATTTATTTTTCGTCTTTTTTAAACTTTTTTTTTTCATTTCTAAAAGTAACTTTTTTTAATTACCTTAAGTGCAGCAGGCGCATTGGATAAGGTGATGAGTGTACCAGCAGCTTCATAACGCACAGCGGCACTTGGTGCATTCAGAAGACCGTACACTGTACGAATAAAACGGGAACGCTCGCTTGGGTTCACATGGCATACCTGGAAAGTTTTTCAATTCTTATCAAAATTAAAAATTTGTACTCTGTGCGAACCGCGAGAGATTTATGTCAAAACTAGTATGATTCATATTTCTCATGAATTTATACATAAAAAGTATCAAGATGATTACTGTCAAACTATAATGGCGTAACAGAAAAGAGGGAACAAATTAAAAATCAAATGACTTTATTTTGCTGTCCCTTTGTGTCTTAAAACACTCAATGGTCTCACTGAAAGTCACAGCTGAGCTCACAAGACTTGTCCGAGTGTCCACAGAAAACATACTGAGTAAGGTCAATTTAACACTGTTATGTACAGTACTAGTATCTTTTTGTTATATTTAGTTTTAGCTTTCTATGTTATTGTGTTAATTTGTGTATAAATGTTTGTCTTCCAAATACAAAAAAAATGTATAAAGCTAAATTAGTAAAATTAAAAATTAAGTCAAAATTTAAAAGTATACAACATTAGACATTATGTTTTACCTTATAGATTAATTCCACAATGACTAATTGCAGGATATCACCAAAGCCGTGAACACTGTCCAGTCTTGAGGAGAGATAGGACAGTGCCCTCTCTTGGTCAGCATGTAACAGCATAAGGAACGCATTACGCTTGCAAGACATGTCCTGTTCACCTTCCAGGAAGTTAGCCACAAGTTCTGGGGCATCAGGAATGAGAAACTCAAAGTTCCTACAAATTAAAAAGCACAATATATTATATCAATTTTTTTTTATACTTTGTTACCATAATAAACATAATTATACAAATAAAAAAACAAATAGTAAGTAGATTACATAAGTTATTAGGCAAAAGGCGGCCCTATCGCTAACAAGCAATTTCTTCCAGGCAACCCTAATATGGAAACATCTCATTTTGCATACTGGGAAAACAGTACCGAAAGTTTACTAAAAGTGTTAGAAAAAACACAATTTTTCCAATATTTATGATATTTAAACTTTATATACTACAATAAAATATTATTAGTGATCATAACTCATAAATAAAAAGGAATATAGATTTTTTTATAACTCTAACTTTGTTCATAATAATATAAGAAAATAAATTGTACCTGAAAATTGTAAATATAGCAAGGACAGCATTTCTCCTCACATATGAATGTCTATGTTCCAGGCAAGCTCTGATTGCAGGCATCAAAGGCTCCAGCAATTCTGGTTCTTTCAACTTACACAAGAAGCGTAGTGTTGAACCACGAAGAAACTCATTTGGATGTTGAAGATCCTAAAAAAATATAATGTTTAACTGTTTATACAAAATGCCATCTTATCACTTCAATTATGCTTATTGGTTCTCAGGACATAAATTTGTTTCTTTTTGTAATGACATCTTAGAGTATCTCATTTTTTTACTTAAAAGCTTCCAGATTTAGTCAAATAGTGTTGCAAATAGAAATTTGCTCCCATGACTATTGAAGAATTTATAGGCCCTATCAGTATGGCAAAATTACAGCCACAAAAGTAATACTTATTAAAAAAGGTAAATTTAGTAAAACCATGGAACTTATGGAACCAGCTGCCCACTAAAAGTACTTCTGAACCAATTTAACTTAGGGTCCTTCAAGAAAAGAACATACAAATTTTTAAAAGGCCGGCAACACACTCACGAGCCCTCTGGCATTAAGAGTGTTCATGGGCGACGGTATCACTTAACATCAGGTGACACTCCTGCCCATTTGCCCCCTATTATATAAAAAAATATATATTTAAGCAAAATTTGGTTTAGACTAGTACTAATGATATTGACTTATAACTTGGTGCAATTACAACTATTAATATTAATTATAGGACTATTACCTTTCTATATGCATCACATACAAGAATCATTTCTTGTAAGAGTTTGCCATCTGGTGTGGTTTTTGGGACAATCTCCCAAAAGATCAATAACAACTTTTTTATTGTATGGTCTTGCAGTGGCAATACAAATCGAATGATAATCATCAAAAGACCTGGTATTTTTTCACCAGATAAAATTATACCAATTGTCTTCTTTAAAGCTTCAATTTTCTTTTTGATATCACCTTTTTCTAGATAGAAATTTAATTTATCAGTATTAATATAACTTGTACACTGTACATAAAATTTTACAGAAGACTACTATAATTTAAGTTAAATTTAAAAACTATACATCAAATCCAAATTGCTACTTGCTGTGCTACATAAGCACAGGTTGACTATAATTTTAAAATCTAAATTGATTAGTGTTACAGGAAATATACCCAAGTATTGACCAATAGATATTAGAAATCAGATAAGATTTTTTTTGTAAATGACAATTACTAAATATTTACATGTGCATTACACATACCTAGATCAATTTTAAGTTGCATCTCATTGTATGGCTCAGTGTCTGTTGGGAAATTAATTAAAGTATAACAAGGCTGTTCTACGCCTGCCATTCTGCTGAAACGAAAAATACAAGATAAAATGTTTATAGTAATAAACAATAACTATTTTTTTTACATACTATTAATCCCAACCTGTGTGAAAGTTTTTTTCTTCTAAAACAAATTATTTATGAGAAATTTTTATTTACTAAAGTCTGCTTTAAGTGATTTTTTTTTATATTCATCGGTAAAGTTGTATGAAATACGTGTCACGAAATTACAAATCACAATAAAGTTTGACACATGTCATAACTTATGTCTCACAACCCACACGTGACAGTGATGTTGGTTTATCTAGTTTGTAGGTACTTCAATTCTCGTCTGTGGATTAGGCTTAAAGATCTATGCCGCTCCGAGCGCCTTGTTTTTGTTACTTGTTTTCACATTACAGTCATTGTCCATTGAACAGCTGAAAAAATATTATTTCCATAAAATATTAATCCTTATAGGATTCATATTTACTATAACTTATTTTCAAATTTTTTTTACCTCAATTTATTTACAAGTTACAGCAGTGATCTTTATCGTGCATATAAAGGTCTGTGTGTGTAATTTTATACTCTAAAAACTAAACTCAGCAATCGGCTTTCAGAAATGGATGTTTTAATATCTCTATTTTACGTACTGTTTGCTTTATGCATAGTTTTCCCTCCCACGGAGTTCGTATCCGCTGGCTTCACAATACCGCAGTTGTTTGGAAGCTATCTTGGTTCAGAAGATAATAACTTTATTAAATATCATATGAGGAGAATATCAATAACACTTTTAATACACTCCTTTTTGCCCTTGGGCTATGTTGTCACATTATGGTGTTGTGGTGAAAAGGGAGAATGGATGCCTTGCCTATTTATTGCATCTTGTACAATTCCTCTCATTGCCCTCTATAAAATTACTTGTTGGTGGGAACATAATCAAATAAATCATCCTGTGGTGAAAGCTCTTCTACCCTATGCAGATGTTGAAGGAGATTGGAGAACATTTGCTTCAAGCTTTAACATAGAATTTAGAGGGTATGTTATTATTTGAGTGCCTCAATATCTTAAAACTTTAAGTACTTATTTTCAATTTCATTCCAGTATTTTATTTAGTTGTTTGATTTTAATAAATTCTATTAAACATTCAAATAATTTCATTTGTAGCTCTAACAATGTGTTTATACCTTTGAATAATGTAAGCACAGTGAAAATAACAGCACGCTGGATCATTAAAGTATCTCAATACAGTATTAACCTAGTACAACAAGGGGACTGCACTTTAGTTGCTACAGCTGTAAGTAGTGTTCTATAATTATTCCTTTTTTTGGAATAAGTTTAAGGAATTAAATATTATGTTACTATATTCAATATTTTCTTGAAGTCTTTATTGTATGTACAAAAAGAATAAAAATAATTTAAAAAAAAAATGGTGACTTACCAGTATGATACTCAAAATAAAACTAATTTTAACATACAACCAACCAGGCTCCAGATAACCAATCCTTATATCAAAATTGTATTCTTTTTACAACAAACTCCCAAGCTAAATTAGAGAATTATCACTGAATAAACAATTGTTGAACTTCTAAATTTGACTAATACTTGAATGATCCTAATCCTTGGGATTTATTTGCTTCAGTTTAAACAATTTGTATAACTTAGCAATTAAAAAGTGTGGCAGAAAGTTTCTTGCCCTCTCTACACACTTGACTTAAACACGAACATGTAGTAAATGTAAACTTACCATCAATTTAACATCATTTCTGTTCATGTTAATACATATACTTGCTAACCTATATAAATAAAGTTATTTTAAGTTTAAGTAAGCTATTACTTATTTTGTGTGTTGAACAAGGATTTATAATTTCTTTTTTAGACTGACACTCATGACTTAGCCCCAACAGGTGAAGGTGAAATGCAATATCTGAACATTGAAGCTATCCCAGAAAGGGAAAATGTCAAACCTTTTTCATTTCGTATCTCATCAATAACTTTGCGGGAATTACAGCCAAGACTGGAGCGGCCAGTTAGGGTACCAGAACACATTTCATTGATTCCTCCTTTGATTGAAAGATTTATTAGTGTATTCAAGGATCATGTTAGACAGAACCCTGTGTATTATGTAGATCAGGTAATAAACTACAAATAATTAATATTATACATTTGAAAATATACTCTATATATTGACAGTTGTGCCCGGATGAAAATAATTATTTATTAATAAGTTTCATCATAATCAGTTCTATTGTAAAAACTAACTAAATTCCATATATATTTTTATCCACAGTGTAATTCATTCAACTCACAACACAAGACTTGATTAAAGCCTTATATTACAATGTTTCTATGCTTATGTTGGTAGGTAATAAAGCACTCAAATGACATCTGTGAATCACATAACATAAATATGTCTACTTCTAAATACACAATAAGCATAGTGATTTATTGTATAATACATATTTATTACCAACAGGAGTTAGAGCAGTGTATAGGATGTATGCACAATCAGGCTGATATTAAGATCAATAAAAGATGTGTTTCTGATTCTTTGAATGGGACCAGAGCACCTTGCCAACAGTGTAATTGTAGGTGAGTTATAAGCAAAATATTTATCTTCTAATTATTACTTTTTTTTAAATTGCTTTGTCTGTTTGATGTGTCCAAGTCAGACTGAGTTGGTTAATAAATTTCATGTAATGAACATAGTTATTATTTATAAAAAATATAGATCTATTAAAATGGTTGCAATGTTTTAAGTGTATTTTGCCATTTTTACTTGTCAATACTTTCAAATTTTTATTGTACTTAACATTGACAATTTTGAATTCAATTTAGTTGCACAATGTTTGTGAAACTAAAAAAAAACATTTATCTTAAATAATGACCCACCCACTCTTAAAACTATACTATATATATATTACCCATTTAACTGAGAGAAACTAATTATTTAACTTTTTTATTTGTTTGTATTTTCCACACCAAGGTGGTGATGAGTTATAATGAAACATTATTGATTGCTTTAGAGTCCTTTGGTGCGCGCCATGCATGGCTCGTTGGTGGGCAGCTCGAGCAGGCAGCTTATCGCCCAATGCCTGGCTGGCAGCACGTGGCTCGTGTCCGGTTTGCCGCGCTGTTTTTTGTATGGTCGACGTAAGCCCAGCTGAAAAAAGACGTGTCTCCCAGTAAAAAACTACGGTGCGGCGAAATTGAGCTAACTTACTACTATGCGTCCACCACCGTCAAACAGCAAGTCAATACAGCAATACACGTAAAAAGCTAATTTGAATCAAGTTTGAAGTCTGAATGCTTCTCTGCCACACTTCTGAAGATTCTCTTGAGATTCCTATAACATGGGCTTAGCGGATGGCATGTCCTAGTTAAATAGAGAATATATAAAGAAGTGTTTTGAATTTACTTTATTATTGTGTGTTCTGTTTAATATTGAGTTATCGCAACATGCATAGATGAGAGCACTGTTATTTCAATTTTTGCGGAGTGCCTAATAAACCTGTTTAGCTTTCAATGTCACGTAAAAATGTAATAGAAGTGACAGTATACAAAGCTGAAGTACATTTAGTATCTATACAAGTATTCTATAATGTCTATGGACATTAATAATGCTATAAATAAGCTTTTAAGACGATTCAATTACTCAATTAATATTTAAGGACTATCTCATGGTCAAGAATTTTGATTTAATAGAGTGTATATCTACATGTATTTTTATATTAAACAAAAGCCATTAGATGTGCAGCATACTTTTATAGGGTTTTATTCTACTATAATTACGTGTTACGATGTTACGTCTTGATACTATTTTATTACATCAACTATTCGGTTTAACGAAGCCATGCTAAGTGCAGATTTTAACAATCGAGTTTATTATTTACAAGATATTTCCTAATTAAATAAGGTGTTCAAATTTATATTTTCCTATACATTAGTTGATATTTTTTATTTGTATAAAAATAAAAGACTGCTGGTATCTTAGTCAAGACTACTTTACGCTAGGGTTTCAAGAATTGGTTACGTGACCAAATCATCTTCACTATGGCCATTCTCATTATATACTTAAAAAGAGTCATATATATTTCAAAGCATGTTTAGCTAAGGTATCGTATAATGCATAAGTAAGCTGATATTAAACAATTACTTTGCTACTCCCAGCTGAATGCGTTCTTTCAAGTTTTAAGAAATATTAAATGTCTTAGAAGTAGTATTGGTGTTAGACAATTCAATGTTTTATTATCAGATAAGTTTCATTCTTGCCAAAACCATTATATCATCAATTATTTAATTGTAATAAACAATCTCAGTTTTGCCAAAGACAGTCATTGTATTAATTTTATAAATAATGTACCATTTTAATTAAATCCAAATGATTTGTCGCCACATCCTGTTTTTAAGTTATGTAGTTGTATTTTTTAATTTTAATAAAAAGATTAATTATATTTAGTTTGATGCTTTTAAGCGTTTTTAAATAATTGGTATTTAGTTTGAAAGTTTTTTTTTGTTTTTTCATACAAATTACATCTACGTATATATATCAATTTTTATACTTTTTGTCTACAAATTGTATCTTAATTCTTTAATAAATACATTATATGGGTATTATGTGTTTTATTAACCAGTAAAAAGCTCGAAACATAGTAGTAGTTAATATTCCGCAAATTGCATATGTCTGTTTTAAAGGAAAAGTAAATTAACTAGAATATAGACTATATCAAGGACTGAGAATACGAGATGGTATCAACAAATTGCTTTCAATCGATTTTAAAACGTGTAATTTGTTGATAGTCATCGTCGATTAACCTAGCAATTTAAATAAAGAATATTGAATGCAACCAGTCATTTACCTATTCGAACCACATTTGATTTTTATTCATGTGGTTTTAATAATGAGTGTACGATACACTCGAGCTGTGAGACGATTTTTGGAGTCAACCACTCTTCATGGATTCAAATATTTATTTGCAAAATACTATTGCGATAGGTAAGAAGGCACCTATAATTTATACTGACGAATAATTCTTGAGTCTCCCCTTGTAAAATGTGATGCTTTTCGTTGTATTTTAAGGAGCGTTCTGTGCCTATGAAATAGCTTGCTTCGTCTGATTCTGTGAATTGTAATTTTTAATAGCGATTTAATTCCCGGCGCTTTTGTGTATAGAAGAATGTCGATATTGTTCGAGTGTCCATAGCACTGATCTTGCAACCTTGGGTTTAACAATACAAACAAACTCTTCAGCTAATATAGATCCACCATAGCGGTTTTTTTAATGTACATCTAAACATATTCTGATTATATTATATGATTTTTTATAATAAAGAAAAAAAAGATATTAGAAAGATAAAGAAAGTATTAAAATTACTTTAAACTAATTAATTTAAACTAATTAACTAACTAATTATTATTATAATGTAAGTATAAACTTATGGTATCAGAATAGGATGGCTGATATGTTGTTGCGCAAGCGCCGGTTGTGCCGCGGTACTATGTACTGTGGTATGGGCGCGGTTCCTGCAAGTTCCCGCTTTGCTCACACTTAAGGAGGTCGCTTCAGACCTTGATGAACTCGAAATGCCTATGGTTGCTGTCTGTCCACCGCCGATCACAGTTGCAGCAATGTTTACTAACCACTTGTAAGTGTACCACTGACAAAAATCATATTTTAACTTGTTCAAATCAAGGCAATAAACTTTCCAGCACGTTTAAACCGCCAATTTCTTTTTACAACATGTTTGTAACAAGATGCATTATCGTGCTTCTTATCACATTTTCGGGAATCTTCTTAATGAGGGGAGCCGGTTAGTAGGCGTGTATGAGCTTCGCTCGTAGCTATGTTTATAACTTAATAAATCGTAATATTGTCTACAGACTACGGGAAAACAACTTATATCAATGATGTAACGATAGCGAATGAAATTGCTCTTGATTTTTTTGTTAAAAGATAGAATTATTGTATTTGTACGATTAATAATCTTGCTATGTCAAGTATACATTTTCTACAAATATTGCAGTAAAGTGAACGAGACCACAGCTGAAAGCTTTCCTTACATATTTGAAAAGATCCTTCGACGAAAATATGTGCCAGAAAACCAGCTACTTCTTGTCGACGAAGTTTTAGAGCCTCGTGAGCTGACTTTCACGGAAGCACTTTTTGAAATAATGCCACCGTGTAAAGATATCGTCACTACATGTCAGTGGCAGAGCAGATCAATACCTTGCAATCGTCTATTTCAGAAGGATCTCACTCAGTGGGGAGTCTGTTGTGTCGCATCGCGTGCAAGGTATACTGAAACGTTTACTGAAAAATTTCGCCGAATATAAGGTTGTCTGAATATTATACCGTCATTTATTTTCAGAATTAAATCAACTCCAACTTCAGAGTTAGATATTACACGAAGATTGACCCTCGCTGTTCAGTGCTACAATAAACCGATGCTTATAAACTGCCATGTATGTATTACCACAGTCCACCACGGGTTTGCCAGCAGAAAATAACAACACAAATAATTCAAGATAGGATTCTAGCGCTAATAAATAATTCCACACAAAATTGTCGAGCCTTCGAAGAACAAAAAAGCGGCACGGGCATACCATCCTTTTCAGTTAAGACCAATTTCAACCCCCTATAACTTCGTTCTCAAAAAATTAGAAGGACCAAGCAGGGACTAGACACAGTTTATTTAACATTTCATTGAATTCTAACCAGTAGTTTATAAATTATAACTAGTCAAATTTAAGGCACTTCTAGCACACATAGAAGCTTCAAGTTTAAACAATAATTAGTGAAATAAATCAAGGAAACATTAAAAAGATTTGTCATATGGTTACTATAAGATGTTGTTGGGTAATTACGTAATAACTTAAGACAAAAGGTCCGTGCAACGTACCATGTACCGACTGAATAAATTAACCGACTTGAATGAACATGACTCACTTTTATGGAAGAACTGTGTTGTGAGACTTGTTTTTTTACGTGTTATGTTTTTCATGGCATAATGTTTATTATTCCAGTAATTTATTGGGGAAGGTAAAAGAATTTAACTATTTTAATTATATCAAAAATTCTATTTAGTTTTTTACTAAATATGACGTGGAGGAATGGTTCGAGCCGGCGTTGCTATACTCTGGACATTTGTATCGAGCTCAACTGGCCTTCGCATCCGTAGTGGACAATGATCCTCATAAATTACTGGATGGCACCTGTGCAGCCCAACAATTTTATTCGCGAAGTCGTTGTTTGGTAATTATGTTCATTTTAGTAAAAAAATATACCAACTACAAAAAATACAGTCAAAATCTGTTATAACGACATCGAAGGGACCTCTGATTTTGTTCAGTATAAACGGTTTGTCGTTCTAAATACTTTAAAAAAATTAAACAAATATTTACAGTACCGTTATATTCCACATAATAGAGATCCTTATTTTATGCTTGTGCAATGTGCAGATAACATAGTATAGAGCTGATAACTGATAAGCTTTTAGGCTAACCGAACGTGATATACTAAAAGTCCAAAATCCTGTATTTGTAAAAATCTATATTCTCTTTTATGTCCCAAATTTGCGTAATATACTTAGTTGAAGTGTATGGAAAATCGCTGCGGGTGTTTGGATGTTATAAGACTGAGCGACGATCCCGATGAACCAACAAAAAGGCTTCAAACTTGCCCGCTTCAAAAACTAAACTGTTTGAGAACCGACAAACGAGGTAAGTACATATATCCTATACTCATTGGACAATGGTCAATGGCCCGTGTGGTGTAAACATAATTCTGCGCCTGTTTCATTCATATTTTGTATTAAAGATTAAAAGATGATCAATCATCAGTGTATAATAACCCAAAACAATTATTATTTTTACTTTCTAATTTTAATGTATCAATATATTTTGCACTACTTGCCTATCTTATGTAATTTAATACATTTTTTTTCTTTACTCACAGTGGTTGCCCGAAAGAGATCGCTCGAAACCGATAAGGCCGACAGTTGCCCTCCTTTTGATTTAATTATGTTATTTTTTTATATTGACGTAACGAAGTGTTGATAAATAAATAATAAATAAAAATATTTTGCCGGGATCAAAATTCTCGCGACAGTAGCGACCTTTATTATTTAGCCACCATCTTGTTAGGCGGCACCATATTTTCTTACGAATCTTATATCTTATTTTCAAATAAGTGGATCATTTTTGTACGCATGCAACGTCATATAATATTTACATTAAGAGATACACATGATGATAACGAAAATACTCATTCTAATGAAAAAAGATGTGTTTAATTAATATATCCAGATCTAAATGCAGCTCTATTTGCAGAGAGAACAACGTGTAATTGCTTGCCAACTTGCAAGAAGGTGTCAACACGAATGATAGTTGAATCCAGTCCTATGAATGCTATTGACGATGCTATAGACAACATATAGTAAGTTCATCATTTGTAAAGTTCATAATATATAAAAAGGAGGTACTGATTGGTACAACTTACTAGCAGCGGTACCAGTGTGGAAAAAGATAAAGGCGAATGTCGTCCATTTTAACCAATTTAAAACTAAATTCAAAATTCTACGTGCATTATCTTTATCTAAATGTGAATTTCGCATGGATAGTAGGTAGTTCTTACACACATAACTCGCGTGCATATAGATGATATGGAAATGACGCGATGTTTACTTTCGCTGAATGAGCAAGTGTTTAATTACAATTACGGTCATGGTATTCAGCCACTATACCATATATATTTATTGGGTGACACGGCCATGCTTCCTTAACTTAAAAATTTTAAGCTTTAAATTAAGCTTTTGTGGTCGTAAAATTAGAACTCTCAAAGAATTCTCTTTTCAAGTTCTGGATTGAACGTGTCAAAGGGAAGTGTTATAACTTTTAGCCTTGGTATAACTGGCACAGTCGTTTCCATGGTCTCCCCTACAGAAACGTGGATTACTTTGCTCTGTATGTATTAAGTGTTTAGAAATAGGATAATTATTTATTTAAGTACTGCTACTGCTTGTTCTATTTATTAAAATATAGAAGAACAAAATATAAAATACGTTGGTCTGATACATATAATAGAAATTAAATTGTGTTAATTTAATTAATTATTAGAGTGATTAAAAATTAATCCATTTTTTTTTCAGCTTCTTTAGGAGGAGTATTTAATATGTTTCTTGGTGTTGGATTCTTTAGCTTATTAGAGCTTTTATTTTTTGTTTTAATAAGATTACCTATTGCTTTTCAAAGGTCAACAGAAATTAATCAGTATTAATTTATATATGCAATGTTGGTGTTGTAGTCTCATTTGTACTATTAAATGTTTTAGCTTTTCCACTGGTTGTTGCAAGTATACTATCTGACATTTTAAGATGCTTACTTTTCAATTATTGTTAATTGTCATATCATAACTTGTTAAAGTCAAAACTTGTAGTTTTGTAAGTATCTGTATTCAGGTCGATATACCTCCTAAACCGTGGTTTTCAACTCTGACGCTTGGTAAAGCTATCACTTCGACCCTTATTCGTATGAGGCTTGGCCATGCATGCATTCCCTTGCATTTGGCAAGGCTTAAACTTTTACCTAACGATATATGTCACTGTGGCAATGACGTTGGGGATTTTAATCATATATTATTTGCCTGTCCTCAACATGACCGTTCCGCTTTTATTTCCTCGCTTTTGTCCATTAAAATTCCTTTTCCTACTTCAATCTCTATCCTTCTATCTAATATAAATATTGATGTATATAGAATTTTAGCCAGTTTCATTTTTCATAACAATATAAAATTATAATCATTTATGTACTTATTATATACCTAATTTATCTGATCCTTTTCAAAATTCCGATCCAATTTCCAAACCAATAAAATAAATCTAATAACACACTTCCTAACTTTTTTGCATGGCTGACGCACAAACCGTGCAGGCCAAGAAAGGAAAAAAAAAAAAAAGTATCTGTATTCTGTAGTCAAGAGTCAAGACTGCGTCAAAACAAAACTACACGTGTGTGTGATTGCTGTTCTTATATTTTTATGTGATTTACTGTTTATTTACATTATTATTTCCAAAGCAGAAGTGTTTTATCTATTAATAATATTAATTATAAATCAATATTAAAATATGTCGTCGTGGAAAAAAGCCGCAAAGGCTAACCAAAAAACACACCGAGAGCGGCATCAACCAGAGTCACGTAAACATTTGGGATTACTAGAAAAGAAGAAAGACTATAAGAAAAGAGCAGATGATTATCATGAAAAGGGCGAAACGCTTAAGCTTATACGTAAACGGGCGCTCGATAAGAATCCAGATGAGTTTTACTTTCATATGATCAATTCAAGGGTGAAGGAGGGAGTAAGTCTACAATGTTTTACTTACTTGAAAATATTACAAAGTTTTACTTACTAAGTACCGTATATATATTTACTATTGATTAAAGACTAATTTGGTATAATATTTTGGTGGACGAATTTGTATGCGTATATAATTAAATATGGTTTTAGGTACATCATGAGTTAGAAAAAGATGATGAGCACTCAGTAGAACAAATCAAATTGATGCAAACTCAAGATATAAAATATATCAATATGAAACGCACTATGGAAAGCCGCAGGATCCAGAGGTTGCAGGTTTGTAGTATATCTTTGTAAATTTAAATTGTATTTTTCTATGTGATTTCTCTTAATACATACATTATTTTTTTATTAGTCTCAGCTGCATATGAGTGAGATAGCAGATTCAACATCTAATACACACATGTTCTTTGTTGATGAAGGAGAAGAGAAAGACTTTGATATAGCCAAAAGACTGGACACACATCCTGCCCTTATCAACAGGAAATCAAATAGACCCCGCCTTTCAGATTTAAATAAGTTAAGCCTGCCAGAAATTGATGAAAAGGTAACATTTTCTATACAAAAAATGAATGTTATTTATATAGTAATTTAAAAACCTTATATCACTTAATAAATATTTAAAAATAAATCCTTCAATAAATATTTAAGAGCAAGAGTAAAGATGAAGGTGCATTTTTTGTTAGTCTCCTAACAATACAGTTGCAAGTTAGGTAATAACTCAAGAAAAGTAGCAGTTTCATCACAATATAAAGTTAAAGTTGCTAATATTTTAAAAGCATACTAATTACTATTTTCTAACTATGAAACTCTAGTTAGCATTTCATTTTTTTATTTAGACACTTAAATCGGCCAAGAAGGCTAAGGAAGAAACCTACAAGGAATTGTCAAAAAGAATAGACAGAGAAAAGCATTTAACAGTGACTCAACAGAAAATGGAACTTAAACGCCACCTCCATGATGCTAAATACATGAAACCTAAGAAAGTTCAAAGAGGTACAGCTGTATCAGCACCAGTTTATAAATTTCAATACAACAGAAAGAAATAAAACACACTTTATTTAAAATCTGTAGTAATAAATATTTAAATTTGTTTATTCTCTTATTACAATAATCTCAAGAGTAATTAATATCTTAATTATATCCTAAATTCTCACTGACATTATTTACAAAATAATTGTCTAATTCTTATTCTAATTGAAGACTTACCACCCTTAGCACAACACATGCAATTAAGTTGTTAATGCAATTCTGTAAGTGGACATGAATTTTTAAAATAGAAAAATAAACAACAATAGACATGAAAATGTATGAAATTTGTTACTACATATCAACTACACACAATATTTTTTTTTAAATATTACCTCCAAACATTTTGTGATAAGGGTACTCAACACAAAAAAAAATTTCATGGGTGAAATTTCACAGCTTTTCATCAATATACTTAAATCTAACAGTCCTCTAATTCACAAATACGGTAACTTTGTCATATTACTTAGTGTCTAAAAACTTAAAAGCTGTTATCATTGCACAGCAACGATCATGCTTTAGTCCAAGTAGAGTATATTTGCAGTCATGAAAACTATTTTTTATAATAAGCAAATTCCCTACACAATTAAAAACATGTCAAATCTATGGATACACATTAAATTCACAAGTTATGAGTTGAATTTACAGTTAAAACCATATTGGTAACTTTAATTAATACACACAACCGGTAACAGTAATATGTCCTTGTAACTTGGTAAATACCATCACTAATTTAAGTACTCACTACCACAGAACACACTTGTGTTGTGGGTTCATAGGTGATCCTGATGGGCATTGCCAGGCTTCTGCAAATTCTTTGGAGTTACTGAGAGTTCCTATAACCCGAATTTTATTGGGACTATGCACACCTTCCACTATTTTGGATTTTAAAGCACCCACTGTTGAGTTGCCGCACCAAACCTAGAAGATATTTTATTTAAGTAAAGTAATGCTGTCATGTTTTTGCTTCAAAGAACCTTTATTATTGTAATGTACTATAGTTAACTTGATATAGTTACTTTACAAAAAAAAAAGAGATATTTATTTACAAAATAAATAAGAAAAAATATTTTATATAATAACTGATAGACAAATTATAAAATATTATAATTACTGTTACATACATAGATAAAGAATGGTAAAAATGTTTTCCCCATTGGGTTAATCTTACCTGAGCAAAGCCTAAAAAGAACAGTTGTCGCGGCGTATACTGTGGTAATGCGGGTAGTCTCATACGATCTGCGGCTGGGTGTCGTTTTGCGTACAGTGAGTAAGCGTCTAACGCTGCGCGTATCCCGCCGTTATCTGCTATGTTCTCACCTTGTGTGTTGAAACCATGGACCTATGAATGAAAAAAATATTAAAAACAGTTGTAGAGCTTCGCAATATTCTTTTATTTTTAATGGAATCTCGCTGTTGGCCTTTACAGCTCAGCTCGGGCTGTTTTGGCAAGCGTAGCTCGGCCAGAATGGCGTTTTATCCCGCGGCTAGCGCAAGGGCGTCTCCTGTGAGACTCGAGCCTCGGCTTGGGCAGTCGCGGGGTCATTCGCCTGAAGGGCAGGACGGAAGCTCACTGGAGTGAGCAAGTAAAGGTCCTCGCTTTCCCCGGTGAAGGCGGTTTTTTACTCTAATCTGTGTTTGGCTATTTTTATAATTATTGGCCGCGCGGGCGGCTTTTAATTTATTCTTAGCTACGGTAATTGTATCGCCCGGATCCGTTAGTGTGTGTCGATGCCTCCTACGAGCCTTTTTTGTCGGAAAGGGGTAATAGTTGATGCTTTTACACCAGCGGATTGGGATGATGGGATTGGCCTTGTCAAAGTGGCGTGTGGACGCCAACTTCATCCATTGGGCTATGGTAGGGAGCTCCAGATCGTGGTGGAGATCGACGTTTTTCACGTAAAAGGGCGCACCGGTCCCGATTCTCTTGAATCGCAACTGAAGCACCTGTAGCCGGTGAATATAGAAGGGGGCACAATGCGCAACTACGCTAGCGTATATCATGCACGGTCGGAAGGTCGCAATATTCGGAATAAATACGCGTTTTAAAGCTTCTCTAATCGCAAGTAAAAAGGGGTGTTCATATTTCATAAAAAAGATGTGGATAAAGTATTGGCCGTAATAATAACACCTGTGGTAGAAAATCATAAAGCGATATAATGAACAATAAATTTTTTGATTCAAAAAGAAATGGTTACCTTTTGTACTTAAGATAAATTGGAAATCAATGTTTTGTTTTTATTGTTTTACTTAAATAAATATTCATTGTAAAATAAATTAGCTTTAATTAGAATTATTATAATTTATTACTTTTCTTAAGAGTAGAGAGAAAGAAATATCTCGATAAGTTCTTCTAGTTTTAGAGAAATTTGTGGAAAAATATCCATACACTTACAGTATTCAGTCGTGAAGTATTGGAAATGGAAATATAGTATTTGAAGCCCAATTAGATCAACAATATCTCATACAAACTGGAAAATTTTTAAATTTTTTGAAGTCGGTTAGTAAAAGTCTTACGGTATAGTTCGGCAACTGCTGCATATGGTATTTCGAGTATTGCTCAATAATACACTGTACTTTCCCGTGGTAATGTTCCAGAGTTGCTGCGGACCACCATTGACGCAGATTTCCTTCTTCATCATAACGACGACCTAATAAATATAAAAAAAAAAACTATTTTATTTATAGTCTGTGCGGAAAGCGAACCAGTGTAATGCACAAAATTTATACATTTCTTTTCAATTAGGTAATATTAGTAAACTATTTAATATTAGTCGAAATATGATGATGTAACAGTGTTACCAATACCAAGACCGCTTGAGACAAAAACCCTTTACGCTACATGATTTTATATGACAATGACATTAAGCTTAGATCATTTCCATACAAATTCGTTTGCCGTTAGTAGGTCAGGACTGTGGCAAAGTGAGTTCGCCTCAAGTCTCAGTTCTCTTTCCGCATTACACAGATTATATTACCTTCTTGTGCCGGACACGTAAATTGTTGTATCTAAGGATCGCATCACAATATTTTCTTGCCAATTCTTTTATGAAGCGCAAAGAAAACTTTCTTATTTTCTTTTCACAACCGAAAAAAAGCAATTTATGCATTACTTATATCTTATTTAGTTTTAATATGATATTTCAAAGGCAAAATTTCAATACTAATAATTTGTTGGTCTAACATTAAATACTTTATGTTTGAGTTATATTCAAACACAGAGAAAAAGCATGGAACAGACACGGAAATCTGAGGCCCAGACCTAAAAAGTTATAGCGCCGCAAGTGTTTTAAAATTATAGTTTAATTCTTACCTTGGTCGTCAAATCCGTGCGTAACTTCATGTCCCATTATTGCGCCGATTGAGCCGTAATTTATTGCTCTAAAATATAATAAATAATGTTTACCAAATAAAAAATATATTTTCTTCAAAGTAGAATAACTTACGATACTTGGAAACCCTTTTTAACACAGCGTGACATGTCACGTGACGTGACACTTCATAAGATATTAATGTGAAAAAATATCTTTCTCTAGACCACAGAACAAATTGAGACTGTATAAATTAGAATTCCTTTTTTATGACAATATAAAAAAACTGTTTAAAGTCATATTATTTTGCCTATAGTTTAATTTTTTTCTTTTTATAAGGAGCCCAAAATGTCAGGCTTTAAAGTTTAATAATGAAATATGCTTACTCAATTCCATTTCCATAAAATGGCGGTTGCAGGATACCAGCTGGGAATGCTGCAATTTTATGTTATTTATCAAACAATTCAAAATACAAAAGAAAATATATAAAAATATACTCACTGACTGAGTTGAGAGTTGCTGAATAAAACGCGTTTACCGTAGTAGCTGTTGCTACCCATCTGAAACGTTTAAGTTGTTAGAAGTCAGCTCACAACACCATACATAGCTTGGTATGACAGCTATATAGCTAACCTTTGCCTATCTAATACGGCATATAATAGGTTATTAAAGGGAAGGCTCATGAGCACCAAGCGGGATCAGAAATAGTCGATTCTCGGTCCTTAACAAAAATACACATTTTCTTAATTTCTAAGTACAAATATATAAAAAAAGTGTGTAAAAAATAAATATCACAAAAATATATTTGAAATGGACTATATCGTGTCGGTTTCTTGTGACGCTGTGCGCGCGCATGGTAAAAAAATATAATTGTTCCCTAACGCGCCAAAAGAAGTATAACTTTAAAAAAACATGTGTGTGTTCTTATGTACACGCGTTTGAATGCGTTCTTAGGCGTAACAAGATCTTTAAAAAAATATCTTTCGCCTTATTCTACGTTTGTAGAAAAAACTACCCTAACAATAGAAAAAAGGTATTTAATACATTGAAAGTTATCTATTTAAATATAAAATATTGACTATAGCTAACATCAGAGTGTCGATTTCTTGTGATAGTGTGGCCCGCGAATCGTAAAAAAATACTCGCAAA
This sequence comes from Pieris brassicae, assembly GCF_905147105.1. Classification (NCBI taxonomy): domain Eukaryota; kingdom Metazoa; phylum Arthropoda; class Insecta; order Lepidoptera; family Pieridae; genus Pieris; species Pieris brassicae. The sequence continues at coordinate 18,657,136 of NC_059670.1, read as the reverse complement.
TTTTTCCCTAACGCGCCAAAAAAGTATAGTACAAAAAGAGCATTTTTAGTTCGCGTGTAGCATGACCCTTTTGTTTTTTTAAAGGTTTTTTTGCAACGTAGGCATGAAGTGTTGGTACCTGAATAAACAGTCCTAAAAAGGTTGTTGAGCAACTGGTTTGTTTTTTTTACCACAATTATTTTAGTATTTAAAGAGACAAAAGTATTTGTTAGTTATAAGATTGGAAATTGATATATACTAAGTTAGTTTTACTTATAAAACAAAAGGTTAAATTTACTAATTGCCATTTTTCAATTTTACCTGTTTCGATCCGGTTTCTCCCTAAGTGATTTGAAGGACTTTTCGACGGCCGCGTTGGTAAGCTTCAAGAATGTTTCGAAAAGGTTACCTTCGATTACTTCTGCCTAAAAACAGTATTATTTACACATATATCATTTTATTGATAATGAGTGTATTGAAAAAAAATATGTGGCGGTTATGCTAACACATATATCATACTCATACTCACAAAAGTTATACATTTTGAGGTTTCAAGGTTGGTTGAACTATGATAACGTTTGTCTTTTTAGGTTTTTAACTTAAAATTAAAAAGAAATGTCTTTATTATCGACCATTTCTTATCGCCGTGTACAAATAATTCTTCAAACATTATTTAAAAAATGCTAGAACTCACTTCATGCGAATTCAATTACACGATTATTAGTATACAGACTACGTTAGACAATTAAATTTTCTAATGGGTTATTTTGACACAGGACGCGTGGACAAAATTTCTGAAAATCTTTGATCCTGCTTCTGGTTACCATAGGTCTGTTGAAACATCCCGTACTTATTTATATATTTATGTCTAGTAGAAACAGACATCCCGTAATTATTTATATATTTATGTCTAGTTGAAACAGATATCCCGTACTTATTTATATATTTATGTCTAGTTGAAACAGACATCCCGTACTTATTTATATATTTATGTCTAGTTCAAACAGACATCCCGTACTTATTTATATATTTATGTCTAGTTGAAACAGACATCTCGTACTTATTTATACATTTATGTCTAGTTGAAACAGACATCTCGTACTTATTTATACATTTATGTCTAGTTGAAACAGACATCTCGTACTTATTTATACATTTATGTCTAGTTGAAACAGACATCCCGTACTTATTTATATATTTATGTCTAGTTGAAACAGACATCCCGTACTTATTTATACATTTATATCTAGTTGAAACAGACATCTCGTACTTATTTATACATTTATGTCTAGTTGAAACAGACATCCCGTACTTATTTATACATTTATGTCTAGTTGAAACAGACATCCCGTACTTATTTATACATTTATGTCTAGTTGAAACAGACATCCCGTACTTATTTATACATTTATGTCTAGTTGAAACAGACATCCCGTACTTATTTATACATTTATGTCTAGTTGAAACAGACATCTCGTACTTATTTATACATTTATGTCTAGTTGAAACAGACATCCCGTACTTATTTATATATTTATGTCTAGTTGAAACAGAGATCCCGTACTTATTTATACATTTATGTCTAGTTGAAACAGACATCCCGTACTTATTTATATATTTATGTCTAGTTGAAACAGACATCTCGTACTTATTTATATATTTATGTCTAGTTGAAACAGACATCCCGTACTTATTTATATCTATTTACTACTTATGTGTTAGAGTACTGTAGGGCATAGGGATGCCGTAGGGTTGCTAGGTTTTTACTTCTCAACCTCTCATATAGTGTTTTTTAGTCCGCCGCATAGACACTCACATTGCCAGAAGGCTCGCAAGTGCGTTGCCGGCTTTTCAAGAATTGCTCTCGGCTCTTTTCTTGAAGGACCTTAAGTCGAATTGTTTCGGAAATACTTCAGTGGGCAGCTGGTTCCACATAGTGGTGGTGTGTGGGAAAAACTTCCTTAGAAAACGCTCAGTTATGGAACGACGGACGTCGAGGTGATACGGATGGTAAGAATATTTATATAATTATCTAGTTAATGCATACAATACATTGACGAATAGTCCTGACACCTATCAAAAATAAATTAAAATTCACATTTCACGAGATGGCAAACTACATACATACCTTCTCATAATGCCGGTCCAGCTTAGCTTTTTCCAATAGCCAAGCGGGGAATCCCACAAAGTTCCTTATTGCACGTAATTTGCGCAACGTACGATCACGCGTACTACCGTCCATCCATTCAAGATGGCGAACCGTTTGCCCGAACGCCTCTCGTACGTCTTCTACCATTTCTATCGCCTACAGGATATATAAGAAAATTACACGATGAATTGATAATCTTTTCTTCTGGTTTTTATAAGCGGTTAAAAAATGTTAACTTTAATTGTTGCTTAATGCTTAGTATACTCAATTACACGAGTGTTATAATGTCTAGTTATATTAATGACATAACCACACTAGAGAGTCTACTGGGTAACTAGCTAACAATTATTCCGTGGAACATCTAATCAAACAAATAACAATTATTATGGACTTTTCACTACTACGACAAATAATAATAAAAAACTATAAATTTGTATATTAAACTTAAACCCCGATAGGCATTATTTATCTAATTACGTCTTATCTGAACCACTTAACCTCAAAAATTGTTTAAACTTAATTGAAAATTTTCTTACAGATAAAGTAGGGATCAAATAACTAACACTTTAAATCTCTGCCAAGGACGTATTCAGGGCAAAAGGACGCTTTAGAAGGGTCTATCAGATTTTACCGACAATAATAAAATAATGTAACTACCCACATTTTCACGTATTACAAAAGTCACTTTACCTTACAGACACAAATAAAACCAAATGGTCTAAACATGGTGGTAGCTTTACCAAATTACATATTTAGTGACTTAAAGCCTTAAATTGATATATATATAGCTACTCATAATATGTTATTAGAGCAATAGTGATTTATGGATGATATTTTTATAAATTGTAACATAACTGTAGAAACATGTATAAAAATTCTACCTTGATCCGTGAGGCATTATCAAAATGCTGATTGACGTAGAGATAAGACAGCGCAAGACCAAAGTTGGCGTTAACGTTGGCGGTACATGTCTTCCATCTCGGAGCACGCGCTCGAAGCCCGTATACTGCACGACTGAACTCGAAACCAAGCTCACGGAACGAGGTCAGTGTCATTGGCGATACAGTCGAGAATACGCTCCACCAGATGAAACGCTCTGAAGAGTTTTATTTTCATTTATTCATTATAAATTAACTAAAGGAACACACACAAACAATGAATCACTAAAGCAACGGATCTTGTAAACTGGAGCATTAAAATAAACAACCTGCTCTGGGGACGCTAATTTAACTATGATTATAACACTAAAACTATATATATTATAACTATAGTCAAACCTGGGATTGAGACAAAATCACTTTTCGACTGGCGTGACTCACTCACTTGACACATTTGTATTAAAATGATCAAGTGGCAAAGCGTGAGCGTGTCATTCCCATACAAATTTGTTTAGCGTTAGTTGATCACGCCTGTCGAAAAGTGATTTTGTCTAAAGCTCCTGTTATTTAGTCTGTTAGAGTACATTTCTTCAGACTTTCTTTTCGGAAAATATTAGAAATAACTTTTCTTAACTCGCCTTAAATAGTTTTGAGCATTTGAAGCCCTCTGAATAACCGAGGATTAGACCGCGCTCTATCGAATTGACACCAATCCACACTTTGACAGTTGATGATAATGACAATTAACAATGACATCTTAAAGATTGCCGTCATTTTAAGAAAGTTCCAATAGTTTTGCTGACACAGTAAGTTTAAATAAAATTGTCTGATCTTCTCTTGGGATAAAAAGTCGTTACTTATGTTTGATCCAAAATAAATTGTTCAGTCCTACTCAGTATCAAATCTGAATCCTTGGCTTAAATATCTACATAAAAAGTATATCTCACCAATAAGCAGGGGTTCAGTGGTTGAGAGCAAAGTCGCTAGTTTCTGGAGATAGGGCAGGTCCATGACGATAAGGCGGTCCTCGTGAGGATGAAGTTCCACTGATGTGTTGCTGAAAACCAGCTTCAGGTACTTGTCCCAGTCGTGCTGAACACATTGTAATTATCAAAAAAGGAGTAAAGGTTCTACATATTAGTGAAAAAAATAAATGTTGTAAATGCATTTGATTAATATTTAAAAAAATTAAGAGCTGAGTTGGACCCTCGCAAGTTCGAACCCCGGCTGTAAATCAAGGGACTTTCTATGTGGGCAATTAACACTTGCTTGTACAGTGAAGAAAAACATTGCCATGCCTTTGACCTATTAATGGCAGGCTCAAAACCTGATCCCCTACTTGCATATCAAATGAAAAAACAATGATCACAAAACAGATCCAGAAATGGTTAAATGATAGATAGTAAGTCTTTATCTAAAATTCTGCAAAATAGAGACCCATGACAATGTCGTGTTATTTTGAAAACAGTTTTTGATTAAAAAAAAATCTTCGAATAATTGGAGATTCAAACAACAGGAGAATTATATTTTTACGCCTTTGATTTTGAGAACTGGCAGTAAGTATAAATTTAGAGTAACTATTTTATGTCCTGAATAATTCTAATGAAGCTTCGGTTGTTTTAAGTGTAATGTGACATACCTCACTCCACTGTGCGGGACCAGCTCCAGTTCCCTGCACGAACTGAGACACGCTTACATCGTGAAACAGGTGTGTACCACTACGGCGGACTTCCATTGGGGTCATTATCTTTAAATCATATTTAAGATTTAAATTCAAAGGGCTACTAAATTTGTAAGGAAATAAACAAGAAAAAACATTATGTTATTTTTTCCCCCATTTTTGCCACAAATATCTACCATTTTACTATAGTACAAGCTTATTATAAGTAACATTTGAGCGATCCCTATAATGTCAAAATTATCATTCATAGATTGCCGAAGATTATCAAGTCTAAGAAATCGCTTGTTAAGTAAATTATCTTTCAGTTCCAAACACACAAATATTTACGCTACTAACCTACATAGTTACAAAAGAAATACATAGAAAATTTAAAAAAAAAATTGTTGTTGTCTTGTGCGAGACTTTTTCGATGAGCGTGGAAAGCACTAGCAATATACCAGGCGCTAACTTAAATCTTTAATTATCGACTGTGCAGTTCAACTGCACGGCCTAAGACTTAGGAGTACCAAATACACCCAGCTCTTTATTATTTTCCGCCTTGTTATGTTAGTTTTATATTCGTTTAGTGGCCATTATATTGTTATTGTTGATTACCGCGTTATAAATATAAAGATACTTTTAAAACGTAATTGAAAGTAAATCGCTAAAATGGGACTTTTGTAAAATCTCTTTCATGAGTAAACTTTTTATAACAAAAATTAGGTTTAAAATAAAGTAACCTTTGCTAGACTCTGGCTAGTCTGAATGATTTCATTTGCGAACTTCTCAGCATCAGTATCAGGATCTACGATGGTGATCATCTCTTTGATGTACTTGCGGTATTGTTCCAGCTCTTGCCCGAATTGCTCAGGCTGAAGGAGGTAGCGTTCGCTGAAGCCAGGGGTTACTTGCTCAATCTGGAATTATGTCATATTAGCAATGACACAAATTGTTTTTGGTGAACAGAAAAGTATAAGTTTTTATACTCGGCAACTAGGTTAATGCAGATATTAAATAAAATCATAAACATCTAAAACAAAACAGGTAAGGTAATTCTTATTGCTAAGAGAAGTTTTTTCTAGACGGCCCGGATATGTTGTTAAATTATTAAGAAGAAAATTCATAAATGTATTCCGTCTTATAAAATAAATTTTCAATGTGAAACTGACTTTATAGCTGATTTTCATCACTAAGATATGTCTCGCGATTGGAATAACACAAATAAATATAACCAGAGTTTCTTAAACCTTTTTTGCAAATAATAAAATGAAGGATTTACATATTGTAATGAATTATTGCAAGGTGCACGTAATCTCAGTAACAATGAACACGGATGTTTCAGGATGATCCACAAGGACGCAACTCGTCACGAAACTGTGCTGATCCAGCCGATAACGGTTGGAATTTTAATCTCCTCCATTGTATTGTATATTAGATGCAGCTGAGACAACATTCGGGACGAAATATTTGATTACATTAACTACAGGCTTAACAATGAATTATGTTTTAAGTAGCATTTAAATGACATAACACATATAACAAATAATGATTGGAATGCCTTCGTTTTTGTTCAGTATTAATATCACACCTTCTAATAATGATTAATGTAAAGATTCTTCAATTATCTGAATCTTTGCATCCCCATGTTGAAAAATTTATTTAGACTTTAAAATATTAACTATCAAATGCCAGGCTATGTTATTTATATTTTTACTTTCCTGTTTTTTACCACTGAACTAAATTCGTTGTTGGTATAGACATATGAATCCCCATAGATAAAACAAAAATAGATATTTTTCAGGCTTTTAAAGTATCTACTTTATTCGGCTAAGAAAAAAAATCAAACTAATATAGAGTAAGTTTGATATAGATTGTAGAGTATTGTTTTGCAGTCTAATTTTAAAAGACAAGACCAATGTCAAGAATCATAAGTATGAAAGTAGTAAGTTCACGCTTACGTAATACAGTTGAAGTGAAAGTTTTTGGAACTTTGCGCTCGAAAGGGTAATTTTAATAAGCGTTGTATAATAAACCTACGACCAAAAGTTAATTGCTGAAAAATTATAGCTTTATCACTAGAATATCTCTGAAAGTTGAAGGCTTGAGGGCGTGATAGAACGTGATTCCATTCAATTCTGCATTTATATAGTCACGAACGTATTAGGATTAGTCCTAATACTGAGTTTTTGCTGTTTTGCCTTTATTTATTGCTTGTATGTGTTTTCATCACATTTCTTTAATAATAATTTTAATTACTTCCTTCAGATTATTAGATACACACTTACATTCATAATCTAATCAATATACAGATTTTACTTTACAACGAATATATATTCAATACATTTTTAAATTCGTAACAAAATATAGTAAATTATTTAAAAATATTCTTTAGGTATTCGTACATTCTTGATTTCAATTAGGTAATGAAATTTTTTTTTTTAGCTCGATTATGATAAATTGTTGAAAATAAATACAAAATGCAAAAGTTTCTTCTATACTTCAGTGTCTTAGAACTTGACTATGTTGTGTACATTTGATCTTCTGGAGTTCCGACTCTGGATAGGCCAACATACAATTGCCCATGGGTATAAAATTCTTTGTGTAGATATTACTACGTATGTATATATACTGTACAACATTTATTTTGTTCCATCATCAATAGTTTCCACAGCGCACGCGATGACAGATTTTTAATGGATACTGTTTTCACACCTTTTGTTACATTATTGCATTTTTATCAGCCTTTTTTTTGAAAATGTATCTTTCCTACCTTATCTAATTTAGTATTTTTTTTTCTCACAGTGGTTGCCTGGATGAGATCGCTTGAAAGCGATAAGGCCGCCAGTTGCCCTACTTTCATTTACTTATGTTCAATTTGTATATTGTAATGCAACGAAGTTATAATAAATAAAGAAACATAAAATATATAATATAGCCAACGTCAGTCAGTGAAGATGCAGCTTAATAATGGTGAAATAATGTTTGTAATTGGACCAGTATTGTTTGTGTGAAAACATTACAAACATACATACAAAAACACATTTTTTTTTTGCAATTTATAATATTAGTATTGATATATATTGATTGTATAAAAGTCGTAACATCATAATATTTTTTTTACTTGTAAGCATACATGTTGTTTTAGCACTAATAAAAGAATTACCCTGAGTAAAATGTAAGGGAAAATAACATATCTATAAATAATGCACATATATACAACTATATAAGTTACCCGTAGCTTATTAGACAAAATATAAGACGTATATCTCATCGGTCCTGGGTTCAATTTTCAGAAAACTAATTACTATTTCGCTTTAAAAAGGCTCACCTATAAATTCACGAAAAACTAAAAAAAATCCACTGGGGAGTTAAATACTTCAAAAACTTACCACAACGCGGTTCCTGCTAGTGTTCCTCACATCTTCTGCCACCTGTACGCTGATCAGCACGTTAAGTCCCAGTCGTCGTCTCACTTTAGCTGACACGTCTTCCCAGGTGAAGTTGGCGCTGAGGGTGCTGGGAGGCCGCGGTGGTAGACTAAGACTAGTTAACAGTGCTTGTATAGGTTTGAGGCCTTCTACTTCCATTTTGTCTGCAAATATAATGAAAATAAGATTATAAATAATTAGTGGTCAATATATGTAATTCAGAGATTACTATTGTACATTCTTTAACTAATTGATGTTTATTGTACGTTTATCTATAAGGTTATTCCTCGGTCCTATTAACTGACTAAAAAATGCGAAAAACTACAATAATGATACAAAATAACAAAGAATAGCACATACCAGTATCAATACAAGTCCTGTACAATGCCTTTGCTTTAAGAACACTCTTGGGTAGATCCTCTCCATCACCAGCCTCCAGCACTTCTCTCAGGTCCGAAGTTAGCTGCTCCCGAAGCTTCGCCAGTTGGTCCCAGGAAGTCGCCCATTCTGGGACTGGATTCTTCTTAATCCAACCCCCACATGCGAATTCGTAGAAATCTGTGCATGGTTCCACATCTCTGTTCAGTGCTGATAAAACTCTTGATGCTGAAAAATAATAATTACTGTAAGTTATACAACACAATGCAGATATTGCACATATCTTTTATTAACATATCAAAAGCTTTTAGTTAGTGTGCCCCTTGAGAGGGGATAATTTATTTTCTCCCATATAACATTTACAACAATAAATAAGATTACAGTTGAGAAGGTATTGGGAGACTGGTTTCCAAACTAGGTAAGACCCTGTGATATGGATAACCAGAATCGCACAGAATGCTTTAAGTTCTCTTTAAATTTTGAGCTCGTAACCTTAATTTGTTTCCTCTATTTCGGTGTCAGTTTTCCCAACTTTATCAAATTTCCTTTATACTTAAAAATATAACAAAATTTAAGAAATAAATAAAAATTTCCATGTATTAATATATCATTTGGCATCACCATTTTCCAATTCACACCTCAACCATAACCAATAAATTGCTTGCAGATACATTATTTCTACATAGATTGCAAGAAATTAATTAAAATATGGAGATTTAGATGCCTTATTTTCTTCAAAGTCTCAAAACATGCACTCATAATACACCCGTTATACGCTGTGCAGATTTTTATTAATCATTTTATATTAATAAATATACAAACAATATTAATTCACATTCATGTTACTATTACTATAAACGTTAATATTATACGTATTTAGTAAATCACGTAGATTTTAAATGATAAATTAAGTAACAGATACATACCCACTTCAATTAATAACCACAAATTTGCGGCCATCTAGAAGCCTTTTTATCACAGCGGTTAATTATAATATATAAAATTATATTTTTGAACAAAGAACCCGTATTTTATAAGTGTGAAAAGGACCACTATAGAAAATAATATGATCTATTTTCATATTGTTTTTATATTTATGGTGTTCCAAAGAATTTAAGCGCATTAGAACTTGTTTATAATATATATTGTCCCTAACATAACAAAGCCACGTGTTGAACCACTAATTGTTAGTCACTATCATTAAAATCAGTGGCCATACAACGTAATAGGTTTCTTTATCGATATTAATTTACGATATAGTACCCAAAACCTGACAAATACTGAGAGTGACAATAACATTTTTTTTTAAATCTTATCCATTTTCCAAACTGCAATTCATATCAAATTTGGCTATTCTGTCCTTGACGTGCAATGAAGAAAGTAATTTAAATTATAAATTTAAACGTATAAGGCTTAGACCAAAATTATGATATAATATTTACTAATTAGACATAGACATTACATTTATTACTAACAAAACACACAGAAACACATAAAATAACAATAATAAAAAAAACATCATATATCATAATCCTTGTAGGGGTAAAACCTAAGCGCAAAACCGTATACGAAGATAGTTCATATCAATGCGCATTTTCTCATGGTTGATGCAATAACAGTAGAGTATTGATGAAAATGGCGCAGTTAAAAATTAATTGGTTCACACGTGCCATCTATGTTATGAATAATTAATTTGTGTACTAAATTATAGGTCACTAACAACTCGAGTAAACAATATAATTAGCATTCGTAATTATTAATAATAATGTTTTCCATTACTATTGCTCGCCTGGTTAATTATATTTTATATTAAATAGGCTTTGTGTTAAATGCGGATCAAGATTTTGCGAACATAAAGCAAATTTTAGTGTATCAAGTTAGTTTTCAAACGGAACGTGTGCATTTATTAAGGTGACCAGCCTGAATTTCAAACCCGACTTCTTGGATATCCCAAGATATCTTGCCTTGTATTACTTTTGAAGAATGAAATGATTATTAGCGTGAGACACTGTAGTTGATATATATTATAACGTTTGATATGGTAAGTACGATACAAATAAAATGAAGAATTGACCAATTCATATGACGAATAATGTCAAATGTTAAACTCCTTAAAGGCTAATTTGTGCGCCATTGTGTGTGGCAGAATATGCGAACTTACTATTGTACCACCTTACACATTTTTATACTATATTTTTTGCAATAAATTATTATTATTATTCGGTAACACTTAGAGCAATTGACTAAAATTTTATTTAAAAATATATTTTAAGACTAATTATGATAACTGCAAACCTAATACAATGCAACAGTGCTTTGTATATGATATAATTTAAAACTACCAATTGTACCTTGTATATCCGACATAATTTAGAGACTTTATTAATTGTAATTGTTTGAATTTGGAACTCGGGCGTAATATTTGATTTTTATTGAGTTTTATGACGATTTTAATTAGCGTGTATTATGCTAAAAGCTCTGTACTCATATGGCTAAGGAATTCGTGAGCTATTTACATAATTACAGCATAAATACAGCGATTGTGATGAATGCAGATGCGTATGCAAATAGGGTGGAACTTCTTCAATGCATTCTTTCGGTATTCAAAGCAAATGCCACATATCTTCTCGCTTATACATAATATGGAAATGTATTTACTTAATTATTATGTTATTGCAATGTGTATAGTACTTGTGAGGGAACATTCAGGGATTGTTACACGTTTACGCCTGAGCCGCTGAACTATGAAATATTTTTGTAAAAATATATATGGGTAAGTGGGTAAAACAATATGTTAGCCCTACAAGTAAATTCTTAGTCATGAAGCGCATTTTAACGAAACCAATTTCATAATAACGAACTGCAGATGAAGTGAGATGAATACGACTGTGTGGACAACTCATAAGAGTGAATTTTCCTATACATAAGGATTCCGTGAAGTAAATCTACCAGTGTTAATGAGAAATCTACACTTTTTTTTGCTTGGGGTCATAGCCAAAGATGTGACGACGGTACATTGTTATAATGAAATACTTATTAACCAATTATCATATTACGCGTATGAATTAGTTTATCGTAGAGTTTTTTCTTATAAACGTAACTACTCTTTATAATTCTATGTATCGATTTTTTGCTGAAAAAATATAATAAAAATACTATTAAGTACTAGTACTTTTATTAAATTACAGTACAGTTACTGTAGTAGAATGTAAGCAATGATTGTTAAGACAGTTATTTTCTGCATTCCCCGTAGAGAGCGCTCTGATTTATGCAGTTAATTCATATAACCTAATGCGATTACCCAAAACCAAAGTAAGAATAAAAATAAATCAATGGTGCTACAACCTTTTTAGGTCTGGGCCTCAGATTTCTGTATCTGTTTCATGATCTTTTCTTAATCTAATAGGCAAGTGCAAGTAGGTGATCAGCGTTCTGTGCTTGACGCCTGTTTGGATCTAAGGCAAGCCGGTTTCCTTACGACGATTTTCCTTCACCGTTCGAGCAAATGTTAAATGGGCACATAGAAAGACAGTCCACTGGTGCAGCCGGGGATCGAACCTACGACCTCAGGGATGAGAGTCGCACGCTGAGGCCGTATCGTCATAAAAATATCATTAGCAATAAAAACGTTGCGCCATGCTCCATTAGGCATTGCAACGGTGCAAGGCCATCTTTTGGCAACGGTATTGGAGTATATTTTCCTATTGCGTTATGTCTTTTGTGTACCATCTTCTGAGCTATAAGTTAGTTCGTGATCGATATTTTGTAGCTCAAGTACTTACCAGTACCAACACAGACTTCGCTAAGACAGGGTTTCGGGCTTGTGTACTCGGTGATAACCAACACTGTAGTATACACTCCTAATGCGATAAGGCATAGCCCTAAAGCTATGATCAACACCGATGAGCAGCGAACTGTTCTTTCTCTGAAAATAAAGGAATATATTAGCTAGTAATATATTAATGATTCTATATTTTCGAATAATAAGCTTTTAGGTGAAGACATATGTTTATTTCGGGATATATGTTATCATTTTTCAATAAAAATTAAAATAAAGATTGAATAATTATTTTGTTCTCAGCGCGTTCGACTAGTGAGACACAAATATTTTTAGTATCTTATACTGAAATAATAAGGCTTTATACTTTTCTTTTTATTTTCTTTCTAAATCCTCGGTTCTACAGTTCCTTTCCTACACTACAATGTACAATTGTTGTTTACTAAGAAGTTGATTGATATTTTCCTTAGTTTACACGAAATAAATTACTGAATGTACGCATAAATATTTGACAACCAATATGAATGTTAATCCTTTTTTCATTACTGGCATTGATCTTCATTTTTTAAATCTAAAATATTTCAATACTGTAGGTCATATACCTATATCTTGTCGTCTCGAAAACCTTTATTTATGTACGTAAATACTAATTTAATTTGAGGGGAAAGTTTACCGTATCGTCTGGATGAACATTAAATATTTGACAGTTACAAAATCCATGAAAATGTTGTATCGAATTTGACTATTTTAAAGATATTCGGATCAAAGATAAATACAACGAATCAAAAACCATGAAAATCGGTCCAGCCGTTCTTGAGTCTTAATTTTTTGATCAAACCGACTTTGTTTTATATTTTTTATTTATTATTGTTTAATATATTATTCACATATAAAAAAAATATACCTCGCTGCCTAAAGGGTTTCACCACAGTACAAAGTTTATTGAAAAAAAAAATTAATATACAAAACATTACAACAAACAGAAACTATTTTTTATTCTATACTATTCCATATATTTTACATTTATAGAGCCAAGAAATAAAATCCCAGGTTGGCTTAAAAGGTACCTTTTAATACGCATTATTATATACTGATTTAATTTGAGTTTCTCGATGAAAATTTTCAATTTAATTTCATGAAGCGCCGTTTTAGTAATAACCAATTACAATATTTGTGTCAGTCGACAATGTGACGGTTGTACGGAAGAGCTCTTGCAAATTGCTTATTAATTTATGATATTCAATTCTTTACTTTACGTACGATTATGACCTGACTGTTTTAGCTGTTGGGATGTCATGAGATTTAAATACGACATCTATTTATATTTGGATTATAATATAAAAAATAATAACAATAAAAATAACTACTTTAAATTAAGCCATGAAATGTGAATGAATTTTGTTAGATCAGCGTTTCTCGGAATTATTAAAAGATGTTACATTTGATAATGCTTATTATATATATAATTTTAAAAAATATGTACGTAAAATTTACAACTTTAAACTAGGGTTAATAGTTGCATAGATAAACAGCCACCTTTATTTATATGTAAAATGTATTTACATATTTATAATGTACTTTAGAAGTTTTCAGTGATGACTCTTAATATTAAAAACTTGTATAAGTAAAATTGTGTTTAATAAGACACACTGTTATATAGTTTAATTATTTTACGTCCTTGATTTAAGAACTGGCAGTTAATGTTAATTTAGATGCAGTTAGCATAATATGTATGTCTTTATTGATGTTCATAAGTGTAACGTTGTGCTAAATTAATTATTTTGAATTTTAGTATATATATCTTAGGCATTTATTTAAAGTTAAAAATAACGCGCTAAAAATGTAAGGACATATTGGGGAAGTCTTCAATTACATTTTATAACCAGATAAAATGGCTAAGATTTAAGCCTCCTGAATAAACCGGAAGTCGTGGTACAAATTGTCTTGTCTTGTATAAATGATGCTCGACGAGAATTTTTTAATCGCGCGTTAATAATTTACAGGCAATGAAATATTTTAATTGGTATTGCTTATTAATTGGTAGTATTACATTGTTTTAAATTATAAAGCTGTCCCGATATTTTGCGTGTTTTATTTTCACATCCAACCAAAGCGTGAAAATTTGAAAAAATAAAAGAGGAATAAAGACGCTTTTTACCTCGTAATGTTATATATTATCTCGATGTGTTATATAAATTGCATGACAGTATAATTTAAGAAGGAAGTCGGGAAATCGAGATCCGTTTGTAAACTTATGCTTGTAATAATTGTGAATTATCTTAGGTGAAAGTAAAGTGAAAGATTAACAGAGATACGCCAAAATATAAATATAATATATTAACTTAGTCATTTAACGCGATGACACTCATAAAATCGTAGGTTTGGGGTTCAATACTAATGAGTAACTAAAATCAAGTAATAAAATACGTTCTTGGAAGCTAACATTTGCAAAAAATTGTGTGTTTGGTTTTCAAAGTAAAAATGTGTTTTTAAGGAAAATTACGCATTTCTTGTTAATGATAATAATCACTTTGTTCTAACGGTGACTGTTCTGTGTTTAGTATTCAACGCGCGCCTTCCTTGCACATGTGCCAGCTTGATTTATTGAGATAAAATATTTTTTCACGTGAAGGTGAAAATATTTAAACATTTTATATTCTTTATTAGAATAGAACGGTGTAATCCCAGACCATCCCGGTGCTTTCCTTGCTAAAGGTAGTATCGCAATACAACGAGAAAATGATGCCAGCATTAAAGATAAAATGCTTTATGGACCAAGCTTTTTAAATTTATTAGATTATTTTTAAACAATTTTGTAGAGCTTTAAGACATAATATTTAATCATTATGAGTATTATTATTTAATTATTAAAATTATATAAATTGTTTGCATTAGAAGCACATAGTAAGTAATTATTGCATATATAAAGGAAAGTATAAAGTAACAATGAAAGTAAAGTACTTACAGTCATAAGTACTTCGTACTTCGCTTCAAATTTCATTGACCTACACTATCATTTGCAAGCTATAGTAAATATTTGTATGCATCTGAGCACTTCAGTAATCGAGACTCTTAGCACGTTCCAGCTATATTTTATTTTTGTACAGTGAACATAATATAAACGCCTTTTCATTTAGCAATAACCATTCCGTTAGTAACTAACAAAAACAATTAAAAACTCGACTGAAATATTGTCTAATTATAGTATGGCCTAGTTGTTTGATTGTGCGACTTTCATCCCTGAGGTCTCTCGTACTGAGAAGAAAAATCCCGTGAATGAATGATGACAACCAAACAGTTCACAATGTGTATCAGACACAGAAGGCAGATCAAACACTTATTAGAAAAAACATAAAACACATAAAAATATATGAGGCTGGGTTTTTGTCCAATTGTTTGTTATATATATATATATGTTCTATATTCATGTTTCATGAGTGATATGACGCTCACATTCCAATGAAACGTTCATAATATAAATACTTCTAAAATATTATTATAGGAGTATTTCCGAACTCTCATAACAGTTTATGATACTGTATTGAATGAATTGTATTCAGACAGGCGTATTGATTACTATTATAACATATCCGATCACGTAACTGTACCCCATGTAGGCGTAAGTACTGTATTCTTACACCTTCTATTGAGATCAAGATAATATATGTAGTTAAACACTCATTTAAGTTTTGATGTCAAAGTACTGTTACTAGTTAAATATCAGGTGAACAACAACTATTGAGATTGAGATATTATTACTTTTCATTAACAGATAATATATTTGTTGTTATGATAATACAATACGGTACAATACAATACTATAACTTAATTATCAGTGACAGCCCACCCTCCATGCTGGTTTAAAAAACTTTATTACCGTACGAAGACCAGATTACTCAACGCATCGAACTCCTACGGTCTTCCTCCAAAGAACAAAGTTAATTTCAATTTAAAATTCTTTGTTCAGACCATACAGCAAAACATTTTAAGATGGCAATATTTTTTTCTACATACATTTATTTACAAACGAAACATTCAACTTAATGAGGGTACTACTTAAAAGATAAAAATGTAGGTAGTTTCAATTTAACGGTTTTATCTATTAAGTTGACCATGGAAATCGAGCGCTAAATAAATATTATTATTAGGGACCGTGGTTGAATAAATACAACACTACATTTGTTCACAATGAATGAGGAAGGTCTACTCAGAAGCGAGGGTGACATCTAGTATGACATCAAAGGCTTCTTCTAATAACAATGATATTGCAAAACTAGTTCTATGAAGAACACTGTAAAGGACTGTATGACAAGTTGTTTTGTGGTAATATAAATATTGCAAAGGAGTTTAAAGTGTATTGCCCTTTTATTGAAATTTTCCTGTATTAATATATACGTACATACTTACAAGTATGTATACTCATATGACCGATGCCCTAGATGGCTTGCCGTAATAAATGTTTGTTTACAGTCCTCGGTTTTTAGAGTAAATTAACAAAACTGCTTCTATTAAGTATTAGTGTGAAGCAAGCAATCTACTTCTCTCACTCTAGAGCAAAATTATAGGTGGAAGAACAAACAAAGCACATCAAGCGACTCCTGACTGTAATACCTGAAAAAACAATTATTGTTTCACGTTACTGTCATCGCGTTGCGGCGTCATGCTATAAAATATCCTTCTCGTTTGCAAAATTTTAAATCGCTTTATTCAATTGCATATGACAACGATATGTATCCAATTCCACCCACACGATATTATGATGAAGGATCATCGTTCAAGTGATTCAGCGTCAGGTTCATTGCCACGGCGGAAATCGGTCGGTCAGCGGTTGTATTTAATTAAATCCGTGCACGTTCGCTACTTTCTAGCCTTTGAGTGCGGTTTGAGTCACAAGCGGTAGCGTGATATTTAGCTGTTAATATATTTTTGTTTAGCAAACCGTGCCAATTTTCATAAAGGTCGCATGGAAGAGATCCCATGCGCCATGTTTTTAAAGTTTTTTGTTAATATTATTACTGAATTGTATGCAAAAAGTGTAATAAAATAAATAAATATCGATCTTTGCCTAATATATTACTATTATATTGAATGTAACTAATCTAATGAATACTCTCATCTCTATGGTCACTTAATTTTTTGAAAGTCTTAAAAATTCACTATTAGAGACTAATATAATATACATTCGTTTAACATGCAAATAGACACATATAACATCTTGAGGTTTATAAATACAATTATACTCATTTTAAAGCTAGTCTTTCCGTGTCTTAATCTTTATATTATAAGCGTTGGATACAAACCTTATTTCATAAGATGAATTGATTTTATAAAACTAAATATACATCCGCTTTACCCTTAAAGCTTAATTATATCATTAGTTTTAGCTATAAACTTTATGGGATGATATAACAGTAATCATTACTGCCAACACCCCCCAATAAGGATCTCACTTTCTCTTTAAACTGAATCTGCTATCATAGCATACAGTGTTATATATTAAAATTATAAGTAGTCTATTCAATATATCATTAATTCATAGTGTATTATTTACCTATCCTTAATGGATGATTTGACTTTATTATGTATTATTTGTATATAGTAATACACAAATTTTGCGTATTAACAATATTCTTAACCTTCATAGTAATCTATATATTATATAAAAATTAATCCCTATTTCCCTTGGTCACGGCATCACGCGTGAACGGTTGGACTGATTTTGCTAATTCTTTTTTTGTTGTGTTTGTTTTTGTCAGGAGACGGTTCGCGAAGAAAATTGCGCGGAAAATTAGAAAATTTAAGAATACTTAACCAACATATTAAGTAATCATAACTTTTGTTGCGATAGCAAATAGTCCATAGCGCTTTTCAAATGAAACTTTTAAAGAGTATAATATAAGATAAAATAATAACTGATTTTTGACATGACCAGTTATATGTCCGAATACCAACAAAACTATTTATATACGCGCCAGAAAAACAAATAAAAAATGTTGCATATCATAAAGCAGTTTTAGTTAATTATACCAATTTGAAATTAATATACATAGTTAAGACTATTACTATGCTGTATAATATTTATTATACGCTAGTGATAAATAAAAATTGACAAATAGAAAGCCAAAATGAATTTTAAAAAGTTTGGTTCTTGTTGCAATGTATCTCGGAGTGACTCAATAAAGTCAATATTGATTGTATTATGAATTCAATAGTACAAAATTAGTGATTAACGCTGTAATAGACAATTTGGCGTGAGAATAATTAACTTTTTTTATGTAATAGGAAGCAAACGGACAGGAGGCTCTCCGCCGCCCATGAACACTCTAATTGACAGAAGGCCCTCAAGTGCAAATCCAGCCTTTCAAGAATTGGTACGCTGTTCTCTTGAAGGACCCAAAGTCGAAATACTTCAATGGGCAGCTGGTTCCACATAGTGGTGGTGCGGGGCAAAAACCTCCTTATGAACCGCTCAGTTGTGGAACGACGGACGTCGTGGTGATTTTACTTAAGGATTTCAATAAATACGCCATAAACCTAACGAAAAAGATGTGTTATACTATGCTATACTTTCTTAAATCAGATGCTATTATAATTTATAAATGCTAATTATATATACAGTAAAATTTTATGTGTACAACATAAAATTTTCTAAATTCATGTTTTTAAGAAATTTGATCAGAAGTTAGATCAAGAAGTCAATTTGGCAGGATTTTACTAATAAGGTAACGTACATGTGTAGCATCGTATATATGAAGTACATGGAACCAAAAAAACAACGGTGAAAGTTTCGCGAAAAATTATTCAAAAACAAAAGCACTTGCTGAATTTATATGGACAGCGTAGGTCACCTACTTATCGGGTTATATATTGATTTTTAAAGACGTCGAATTCGTTCTCTATGATAAAATATCGGGCAATGTGTTTTTAATGCGTGGCACTAAGAATTTGCTTCAAGTAAGTAATTACCTTATACTCAAATATTTCTGATCTAACTACAGGCGCTCAATTAATTCCTGCAACTGAGATTCATAATTGGATGTCCAGGCAGAATACGACATTCTACCCGTGCCACATCAACATCCGTCGTTCCTTTTATGGTACTTATTACCGTACACCACCACAATGTGGAACCTGCTACCACTTAAAGCGTTTACGAACCAATACGACTTAGTCCTTAAAATAAAAGCGTACCAATTCTCAATTGTCACTTGAAAGCCTTCGGGCAGTGTGACAGTCGATAGGCAGTATTCAGCCACTTAACATCAGGTAAACCTTCTGCCCATTTGCTTCTCTATATAAAAAAAATAGATTATGTAAATACGAAATAAAAAGCAATTCCTTAAGAATAAGTTTCTGTATTATTTTGAAAAATAGTAATAGCCTTTGATCACTAATTGATTGTAAATTTATATCTACAGAGGCAAACAAAGACTTTTGTATAAAGAAAGCCGCAAATTATTCACAATGAATTTATAAACAGCATCTTTTACGCATCCATTATTTATCGTATTGTCCTCGTATGACCTCGTCTTTGTCGTTTCCTGCCACTTCCGGATGTAAATATTAAATGCTAAATTATCTTTTTTAGTGCCTGTACTATATGGACAAAAACCTTTTTAGTATATTTATTTCCTAGACACATTGCTAATTATTTTTAAATTACGTTTAAGTACAATATTAATTTGGCAATTTCAAACAATACATGCTAAACAGCACTACTATATCTATATACACTCATGCCTTTTTCTTAAAGGGAAAGGCTGACTACGGGTTTTTACATGCTACGGCCCTAACTGACACTCGCTTCATCGACTTTCATGATATTGATCATGAATGCTCATCGGTTATAGATACTTTTGACCCGTCTCTTCTATAGAACACCCTGAATCTGATTAAGGTACGTGCGACTAGGACTAATTTTTAGTTTGCGTTTAATTAAAATCTATCATGGTTTGATTACTTGCTGTTGGTCATTACATCATCTTAGAAAAAACATTAAATTTGAAATCGACCTAATCTTGCAATGCTTTTGTAATTCAATGATCTTAAGTTTTTTTATATAGAATAGGGGGAAAACGGGCAGGAGGCTCACCAGATGTTAAATGATACCGCCGGTCAAGGACACTTTCAATGCCAGAGGGCTCGCGAGTGCGTTGCCGGCCATTCAAGTATTTGTACGCTCTTTTCTTGTAGGACCCTAAGTCGAATTGGTTTGGAAATACTTCAGTGGGCAGCTGGTTCCACATAGCGGTGGTGGAAATAACTCTCGGTCGTGGAACGAAGTTCGATCGAACTAAGTTGTCAAAACGTAAATAAATTTGATCTTTAATAAAATATTCTAGTAATTGTATTTGTTTACACTCACTTACTGCGATACAAAATATGAAAGTGTATCTACTAAAGAATTTTGAGAGAAATCTATTACTATTTATTTATGATAATTTTTTGATTACGCAAATAAAATATACGACCGCTTCGGCCATAGAAAAGACTTCAACGAACATCCATAAAATGATTTTGTGCAATATCCTAACTTTCCAGTCGCAAAATCAGCTACGTTTTATAAATGCCGTGGTTTGATTAAAGCTTAATCGTCACTAAATATAATGTGTACCAAGCTTATTCTAGAATCTAGATTGTTTAAATATATTGTCAGGTATTGAGTAACGTACATAATTAGTAAATATAAACATTATTATTATTTAATTATCAGATAGCAAATATGCAAAAATAGTTTAACGAAGACAAAGGAGAAATAATAAGGTTAAAGAACTTTTTCCAGTTTTCTTATCAAGCTTTTGACACTGTCATCGTGTTGTGCTTTTTATCATCAGTTAAAAAGCATAACGGTTTAAACGGGATTCATGTAAAGTATTTCGAGTTTCCTCCTTGAATATTTAGTGACTAAAATCTTAGTTGCACTTTAACTACTGATTTAAAAAATAATGTTTAACTATTAACTAGATGTTGACATTAAATATATATCCACATTAATATGAATTAACCACAATTTTAATCAATATCATGACGGTATGGTCTCTGATGTCACGAACTCATCGCAGTCACGATGTACTCTTTACAATTCATTCAAAATAACATTTTCTTAAATGTATATAATTATTATTATTATCATTAAACTGAGGTTATAAGAGACTTGTATCCGCAATCTATATAATCGTAAAATTATTCAAAAACGCCCTTTTGTTGAATCCGCAATCTTAATAGTAAAAATAAACTGGTCATTACCAACTTTATACAACATTAACTTTTATCATTTATTTATTTACTTAGATCCGTATTCAGTATTTTCCTAGTTCTGATAATTATGATAAATTCCAAGCCTCATTCTAATTATTTTTTAATGGAAAATATGGCCTAAATTTGTTTATATTGGTTTACGTTTTTTTTTTCATTGTTTTTTTTATTTAATATATGTTAGTCTTATTTCATTATTTTAACTATAGTCATTCCTCAATTTTTACACTGTAATGAGAAGGTATAGGAATTATAGTTAAATAAGGGTAGGAAGACTGAAAATATTTACTATCCTATATATAAACTCTTTGTTTATGAGCAGTGTTGGCCTAGCGGTTCAGTGTGCGACTCTTAATATGAGGTTGTAGATTCGATCTTTACACCAATAGTCTTTATGTCTATATAGCACTCGCTCGTAAGGGGAAAATAAAACTTGCCTCAAATTCCAAAACTACGACATGGGATCTACTTATCTATGAAATAAAAAGCGATCGACGAAACGGATGCATTCTGTGGCCAAAAAGTTCTGTATTGTATCTAATTGTAGCGCCACGGAATAAAGTATTTATACGTTTTAAGTCAAATATTATGATGACTTTCATAGTTTTGTATTGTTTGCTGAGTATATTATAAGTTAAAAGGATGCGTTAATACGCCATCAAACCCATTGATTGCATAGTTACGTAATTTCTATAAAAACGATACAGTGACTAATTGCACAATTTAAAAGCGTAACGGAAAATGCACGCACGCGATTCGTGATATGTAGGTTCGAGATAAAATGGTCTAAATTACTTTGATGACTTAATACCGAATTTTCAAAATCACTAAACTTAAAACTTTCGTTTTACCAATTTCCACGGTCCATTAATAAAATTGCTCTATCGCTATGTAGACTTGACATATAAAAATTTATATTTATTTTTGGATCTGCTTAAAACACTGTCCAAATAACGAAATTTTTAATCTTTTCTCTTCAATTATAAATTATTGAAGTACGTTGAAGTACTTTTGGTACAGCAATAAATAATAATGGCAAAGATGTATGCAAATTGAACGATCAAGATATCCGCGCTTCCCTCTTGCATAGTATGCGTCACATATAAACATAAAAATATATTTATTTTACAGCTAGCTATGCCCAGCAGTAATTTTACTCATTTTACGAGAGTTTTTTTGTCACTTCACACCTATTAATCGTAATGTTACATGTCATTTGATTTTTTTTAAATAAGAAATGTATGTGACGCTATCATCCACCGAAGCGTCGAGACTCATTAAAATAATATAATTGTATTTAAAAACAAAAATAACAAATAAAATTATCATTTTTGAAGTTTGATTTAATTTTCTATTATAATTTTTATTACTAGATTAAGAATATTGTAAATATGTTACATTCAATATATTATATTCTAAGATCTATAAGCTTTAGTATATTAATTATGAAATTTACAATTTGAATTAATTACTAAAAATTCGAAAAAGAAACGATAAGTGGTTTACAATCTTAAAGTGAGACTTCATATCTTGTTGATAATGTAGCTGGACTTTCAGAAGTTTTAAATGTATAAATACAACATTTTCCTGTTTATAACATTGGTGTAGTCAAACAACATTGGCCTAATGCCTTCATCATGTGACTCTTATCCCCAAAGTCTTAGGTTCGATCTCCGGCTACTAATAGACTATCTGTCTTTCCGCTATTACGGTGAACGATAACATAGGTAAGAAACTACGTGCCTTAGGGCTCAGACCCAAAAAAAGTCATTGGCGTGTGTCAGGCTTAGAAGTCTGATTACCTCAGTGATCAGCGAACAGTTGACACTTTTGACTACCGTAAAATATTTCTCCTTTAGTATATAAGAATATATTCAAATTAATTTTAATGATTTCAAATAAAATAGACGAAATCATTCGTATACGTCATAGTTTTGTTTTGAAAATATTAAATTAATCTCAACTACAATATGTACAACTAAATTAATAAAAAATATTAAGATTAAAATTAACTAATTATATACTTGTTAGCTCAACGACTCGATGCAAAACGTGCCAATTGACAGCGATTAGCGAACGAAGACAATGGCCTGATAAAAACGTAATGGTTTGTTTCCTATGTCACCTGTTCTAGCATAGATAATATGTTTTACTATGTAACTAGATCATGGCTGTGTAATGGCATTTTGTTCATTATTCAATTTTTGTTTAAATTAAATTAACTAAAATCGTAATCGCTTGACGATGTATTACAGTCCTCTTAACGCACTTCTGAGCCTTCTGGCAATGGCAATTACATAAAAAAACTTCAATTGTTAATCCTGAGTGCTCGCACAACGTCAGTCGTTTAGAACGTTTGTTTCCCAGCAAAATTATTAAAAAATTAAAATTATTAATTATTTCACAGTGGTTATTATCCACTTTCCTATAAAGAAACTAATGATACAGCTATGTATGACCCTTTATTGATTTGCGAACTCGAGCTTACTTAATATATAAATCTCTATTTAAAAACGACCAATTTTTGGTTTATACACAATAGAGAATATATAGAAAATCCTTGTATTCTCCATGTAATTAAAATTGGCTTTCATAATCCAAGAAAACGCATCCTGAAGGTCAGGGTGATCAGACATAAATTAAGTATTCCGTTCACGTATTGTATTTACATGAAAATAATTTCCTGAACACACGCATGGATTATGTATCATTGTGTAAGATAACATATAACTTACGCATTACGATTACGATACTAGAATTAATGTTTTATTGATGTTTTACGTAGAATGTGACAAACCTTTGTCAAAGGGTACGCCCGTATTAGTGAAGTAAATCTCGTTTCTATCAGAGCATATATTATCAATGAACTTTGAATGAATGAAATATTTCTCAAATGTAGATAAGGAATTGGGATATTTTAGTAGTTTACAAATCGAATGACGTTAAGACGAAAATTTTAATGAAGCTGTAAAGTCAAATTGTGTATAAATGTTTGAAATTATAAAAAGTATACGTGTTCTCCGTTTCTATATGAATAGAATTTTTAGGCTGAATTCCCTATGAAATCTACAGGATTTTGTGTAAACGGTTCATTATAAAAATTACCAATTACGAATGCAGAACACGTCTAATAAATTAAATTAACAAAAGTACACAAGTTTTTTACATAGAAAAGGATATGTAGCTACCCCATTGTACTATACCTAAAGCGATGCTGATCAAGTAAGTATTGAAAAATCCTTTAGTTTATAAGGAATCATTTAAGGTATATAAGTATTTACAAGACGGCATAGAGATTACTATCACGCTATAAGATAGACGACACTTAACATTAAAATAAATGAGGTTCGAAGGAGGAGATATCTAAGATAATGTAAACGAGTATGAATACGAAACATTGCACAACACGATGTGCGGAATACGATGTGGTTAGCTGGTTATACACTTCCTATGTTTCTAACCACGTTTTGTTCAAATCTCCTTGTATCATAAGTAATAAATATTATAGATATAGCAAGAGTGAGTGGTTAAAATGTACTATTGAAAGCATCGCATCATTGTGATTGGTCTACGTCAACCAATGACAGTCAAGCGACATTATGTTGAATGTTTTATATAATGTTTATATAGTAACGGTATTTTGTTCATAGATACTGTCAATCTTGTACGAATTATTGTTTGCCGTGGTTATAAATGGTTTATTTTTTTACTATAACTATGAAACAATGAATGCACTTTGCATCTTAGTGATTAACTTTAGATTATAAATAATATACCGTATGTATATGCTACCAAAAATATAAAAAAATGCCTATAGTTTAGCAAACGCCGTAAAAACTATGATGTACTCATTTAACAGAAAAAACTCAAGGTTTTTAGTTCAAATTAGACAATAAACATTCTGCATACAATTTAACCGTATGGACTCGTAGTTATTTTGTACATAAAACTTAATTTGAAATACTAATCAACCGAGATTCTAGAACTCGCTAGGTCAATCTAGGAGGAAAGGAATATGATATGTATTTCTTTTAGGTGATCAAGTTAAAAGTAAAAAATGTTTAAGTTTTCTTAAAGAGTACTTTTAATTACGTTTATATCCATTAAAGTTTTATTCCAATGAGTTAGTAATGTTCCATAACAGTAGTTTTACTTACAGTTTCTCTTCAAGGCCGGAGTCTGACCGGCGATGACTCGCACTGTCAGCGTCCTTCACCTGTAATAAAACAATTTTACGATTAAATAAACATTTATTGCATAATAAATTTATTTTTATCTTAATCTCTTTTCTCTATCATTTTTTATAATAACATATATATATATAACGACTATTAAATTCATAGCAATTAATTACTGAACATGTCGATAATTTTCACAGTCATTATTGCTCAAATTAGGCTTCATTAAAAATCTAGTACTGACGTTAACAAAAAGTATAAATGAGATCAGTCCATTGTGCTTAGACAATAACTTGTTAATAGAGATAGTATCACATTAGCTTTGCAATTGTCTCGAGGGACTGTTTTAGACCCTTATACTTTAAACTTATTAAACCGAAAACGTAATCGTTTATGAAGCAAATATTAAACTCTCTTTTCGATGTTTTCATTTAAAATTTAAGAATCCAATCAACTTGATAGTATCTTTCTAATTAAAAATTATACTTTTTAACATGAAAAGCTGAAAATTTGTTGGATAATCTCAGGAACATTGAAGCATATCCAGTGGAAATTCTCTTAGTTTATGTATAAAACAGAGGGCTAACGGGCCTGTGACTCATCTAATGTTAATTGAGACTGCCGCCCATGGACACTCTCAATGCCAGAGGACTCGACTGTGCGTTGCCCGGCTTCGAATCGGAATCGTATTGAATCGGTACCTCATAGCGGTGGTACGCGGCAAAAAATGCATTAAAAAACGGTCAGTCGTGAAATGACGGATTTATATCATATACCACGACGTTCGGTGATGAATCTCAGCTGGACGTATTCGAATAACTCCTCTGAACACTCTTCAAGGTAATCGCAGAAGATGCTCAGGTCAGTGTTTGATGGTCTATTCCGAAGGGAGGAGGCATCTTTAGTTATTTGATATAAGTTTTAATTTAAAGACGAAAATCGACATTTTGTTAAATATTCGTGTTCCTTATTGCGATACTCAATAGCAAGCTATTAGCAAATGCTTAGTAGTTCGGTTTTGAAAGAGAGTGAAAGCGTTTATTGCTGCAAAAGTACAACAGAACGCGAATAGACAGGAACTACAACAAGCAAGTTTGACATTATTCACAGTATCCTAATATATAAACATATCCTTTCTCGAAGTTTTGAAAGTATAAAGCTCTTTTGTAAACTTATACCAATACACACTCGCCTGTTTTATAAATAAAACTGCCAAACAATTACATCTATAAAAAGTTAGTATTTTGTTGGTCAATTATAGTTTAACAAAAATAGTCAAACTATATTTATTTTTCTTTCATAATAACTTTGTACGTATTGTAAGTAGCTGTACGAACGCGTTTTCACTAAAGTGGCTCGTGTCAAAGTATGATGCGACCGAAATTATTATAAAGCCTTCACTAGATAATTCCAAGGATAAAAATCTATGAAACTGTTTTGAGTGGTATGAAATCTAGATCAAACGGTTCAGCTCACAATGCAGTATATTGAATTGTTACGCTTTTTATAGTTATGTCATATCGCACTGTGTCGGTTTACTGACACCATTGTTATGCTTGTAAAAATATGCTAATATAATATATTCGTCACCCATGTCCGTAATCTGTGACAATGGAAGCGAGATTTGTAAAAGTGTATGTTTGGTTCATATGTCAGAATTTATTACTCATATGCTTCAAAAGGTTTAATGAATTTTAAAACAGACGTAGACATTTTATTAATCACCAAAATATAGACTATGTTTATAGATTTCAATTCTAATTGAAGTAGCAATTGTATATTATTTAATAGTTAAATGAAAATACTGAAGCGCGTGGCTCCTTATGTATGTAATTAAAACATAATTGAAACAATTCAATAAAATGTTCCTATAAATTATAAGTTGAATTAAGAAAACCATTTCTTTAGCTAGAGAATGTTCAAATACAGTCACAAGTACACATTTAGTCACCTGAATTTTTTAAACCATTATTTAATTTTTAATCATTATTTACTAGTTAAATGAAAATACTGAAGCTCTTAGCTCCTTATAAAGGTCATTAAAACTTAATTCCAACAAAACGTTCCTATAAATCTTATAAGTTGAATTAAGAAAACCATTTCTTTAGCTAGAGAATGTTCAAATACAGTCACAAGTACACAATTAGTCACCTGAATTTTTTAAACCATTATTTAATTTTTAATCATTATTTACTAGTTAAATGAAAATACTGCAGCGCTGACTCCTTATAAAGGTCATTAAAACTTAATTCCAACAAAACGTTCCTATAAATCTTATAAGTTGAATTAAGAAAACCGTTTCTTTAGCTAGAGAATGTTCAAATACAGTCACAAGTACACACTAAGTCACAAAATACATAGGATTAGTAAATAAATGTGCGAGCGTATAGCACGGACCGTTTTCTCCGTCCGTGAGAGAATTGGCTTGTCGTTCTTTTTGCTTTCCCTTTCATTGTTCTGCATTGTCTACATATAAATTGTTCCTCATTCAAAGGTAAATTACTATATGATACCGCACTTGTAATCTTCCTACCGTGTCTACATTACGGTTGTCCATTAAGTGTTCACTATGTAAATACGACTGTAAATTGAAATCGGTGTAATCTGTAAGCTACTTTGACGGTCATTATTTATTTATTTATTAACACTTCGTTACATTACAATATAAAAATTGAACATAATTAAATGAAAAGGAGGGCAACTGGCGGCCTTATCGCTTTTGAGCGATCTCTTACAGGCAACCCCTGTGAGTAAAAAAATGTATTAAATTACATAAGGTAGGCAAGAAGATTATATATTTGTTGCTTATTCTGTGCAAATCTCTACAGTACCTAATAAGGAACGAGGCTAACACATTGGTGTACCTATGTCATTAAATTTATTACTTTTATGTGTTTTTTTTTTAATTTATGATATTTGCTAGTAGATATCAGTTCCAATCAGAAAATATTCAAGATAAATCAGCTTCTCATTCAGGAATAATTTTCCACTAAATATTGACTTCATACATTTACTAAAAACATACCGTATTGCTTATCGCTTAGCTTGTGATAATTTACATACAGGAATAACAATCATTCCGAATAGCGAATTGAATGAATATCTGTAACAACACTCAGACGTTGTGTTGAAGATTAGATAGTGGGACCAGTGGTACACAAAGATCAGGCTGACTCACAGTTGATTGACCCGAAATAGATGTGACAGTGTTCCGTGACCCCTGAATTTGCAATTTTGTACTGCAACTGGTTTGCAAAGTTGCAACAACTGACGTCTGATTTCCATGGATTTCTCATCGATGTTACAATCTCTAAGGCCAATAGACAGTGAAAACCGCAATTATGGTGGAATTGAAAATTTCTTCAAGCAAGTTCATGATCTAGGCGATTGACTTCCAATTATTTGATATAATCAAGGGCTTACGCAACCATCGTTTTTTTACGTACATTTCTAAAACAACTAAAAGGTTTGTAATTCAATCAAATTAAACTCACGTTAATGTTGGTGATTTTGCGTAGAATTAGAATACTATATGTTTCGTGATTAGGCAAATCTATTTAAATCTTTAGCTTAAGCAATATATTGTCACAAATTAGAATTAGAAAATAAATGAATAATACATCGTTTATTTCGGAAGAAAGTAGTAAAAACAAATCAATGAATTATGAAAAACCACACTGTAAGCCATATAAAAAAGTATGCGAATGTCACATTCATTATGCCATAAATAATAACAGTCAAATTGTCTATAATTTTGTCAAAGCACATAGTCTAACACTCTTCCAAATTATAAAGGCTTTTGCCTTTAAAACATTTATTTACAATTAAGAATTTTATTTTAGTATTTCTTTGCTAACTGTTAAATTATTTGACTTTTAACTAAAATCAACAACTTGATTTGTATTTTCTTGAAAAATACACACATATATAATATATAATTGAATATATAAATATTTTAATTATGAATGCTATATAAATAATGTAATGTTATATTCATATTTAGTTAATTAGTAATAAATTAAGTTGCGACAAAGCACTAAAGATGCATAAGTTTACGAAAGCTCCCTACATCACCATCAGAATAGTTTATCTGATGGTAATTTGAATGAAAATGGCTAATAAATTCTATAAAATTAAGTGTTACGACTGTAGGTACACAATTTTATTGCTGTAACAGTCAGCTTTATTACAAGGCGTGTAATACTAAAAAAATGCCTGGAAATCTATGTACATAAATTCTTGTGGTACGTACTTCGTGGGTAAAATGTTAATAGTTACTTTTCCTTTGTTTAAAGCAGTACTATTTGAATAAAAAAGTTTTACTTTGATTAAATTGTCGACTAACCTAATATGGAAAATTTAAAAATACGACAATGTTCTTCAAATAAACGTACGTACGTAGAACGTTTCAAAAGCAATTATCCCAGCAATCCTTTCATAGTGTTTTTAATTTCATATAGATATTTTTAATTGCATAGATTATATTTGTAATGCAAATAATTTTATGTTCTCAAAGACGTCCGATTGTAATAGATCATTAAACTAGAATGCGGATAAATGGTTATGGCGCCGTGTCATAAATTATGCATAGAACATCTTCATTCTGCGACCATTACACAAACAAATTAACGACTAGAAAAACATTTATTTGTAGACGCATTATTAATTTACGATACTTAACGAAGTTGTGAAATAACTAGGTTCGAGTTTAAGCAGTGTCTTGGGCGTCAAAACAAAATCATTCAACATATAGGTAACTATAACCTCCTGTAACCCTCAGTTTGACGCGCGGAATAACAATTGTAAAAAAAATGCTTTGCCACAACAAAAAGTTTCACAAAACAGATACATAAATATGTCTACCTTGAACCGCCTTGACTTATAATAACGTCAGTACGAATATATGATACTCAGCCTGAAACAGTCGATACTGAACAGTCACCGGTTGAAATAAAGTTGCATTTTTTAATATTAATTAAAGTTGCTATTAATCACATATGTTTGGTTTGGTTTTTGGGGTTTTAAGGTCAATTATCTATGTCTATATTACTAAGCTTTATTAAATAACATTACTTACTTTATATCTGTTTATGTACGCTAAGTTGCAAGTGTTTACCATGTCATGGGATTGTTACGAAGTCTGTAATATGTAGGCAAAGTAATGTATATTTAATATATATATATGCAATAATAAAAATGAAAGTGGAGCTTATGAAATCTAAGCGACGGTCCGTAGGAAGCTTTCTTTTATAGAATTAATCTATTAATAACCGCATTAGAAGCAAATGAATTCAAAAGATATACCTGAACGTAGACTCACAGAATTTTGTACGTGTATTAAAATATGATAGTAAGCTTTTGACTCACTAAAGCCTTAATAATAACGTTATGGTAACCTAAATTTTTGATCATTGTTGCAAGGTCAATGTCCAGCCCCGAAAGGATATTGTGAGGATTTTAACGGACCGCCTCTGGGCTACTGTAACGGGACCAAATATTGAATAACAGTTATTGTGTAGGTTTCAGAACGACACACTTTCAACGGGTCAATCTATCATTCTGTTAATATGTTTATGTATCGTAACTGATTCACAAGATAAATAAAAGCGAGACATTCCAGATAAAAATATTTTTACTATGACCCCTATGGGTTGTGAGGTCTAGAACTCAATGGTCCGCGTGTAAATTTGATTCGCGAAACAACAATAATCAACAAAATTGCTCCTTGCCACAACTAATCGTTCAGACGCAGAAAATATGACTGGTTGAGACAATATTTTATAGGAATTATACTTGACTATTATTACTGAACAATTGGCGGTTGAGATAAATAAATGTAAATATATTGTTAAAATGCTATTAATGTTGTTTTTACAGGACTAATAAAGTTTAAGAGAAAATATTTTTTATTTTCAATCCTATAATTCGTTTATATACATCATAACATATAGGTAGAAATAATCAAGGTATAGAAAATATATAGTTCATAAATTTATATTTTAGTAACAATGAGAATAAAAGGTGGTGTATGATGTATTTATGGTCAAAAACTTAGCCGCTATAATGCTTGGCTTTGAATATATGTCTTTCATAGCTCACCTATATTACTTTATAGGTGAGCCTTTTGTCTGCCTTTGACACCGGACCGAAAACTTACACAAACAAAACTGCTTTAGTATATTAGAGAATATATAGAATCATATATATAAAGAATATAATCCGGAATTTATTACATTATTTATATATGTAATAAATTCCCGACGTTTTGAGTGCTGTTCAGCAATTGTAATCAAGAGACCAAACTTACCTACTTATCAAAGGCAATAAGTATCTTGTTAGGTTAACACGTGTTTATTTTCATTTAGTAATGGTCTTTCAATTGTTTTGATATTAAATTTAACAATGGTGGTATTAAAATATTCGTAAATGTTTATGAAAGCCAAAGCGTAAATTCGTATTGTTCGTAAATGTGATTTTTGAACTATTGTTATGTCTTCGTGTTCCTTATTTTATTTATTTAACTGACAATCACTCTGTTTTTGTTATTAAATTTGGAGTTTATGGTAACATTAATAAAAATAAAAAACTGTTACGAATGTAATGTAATTGAAGATTTTTTAGTTTTTTTTTTACATTTTAACTATTCGTGCATGAGGTTATAAACAACAACCTACAATATTTGTTTTGTCATGAATTGAACCTTGTGTTAACCACTAAACCGTGACGTTGGTTATGAATCTTTATTTTAATTACCAGATTAATACATACAATCTGTTATATTAATTACGAATGTGTTGGTATCATTATAAACGAGTCATACTTTTATGTATTTGACAATATGATATAATAAGGGGTTCTATTTTAAGTTCGGGTATTATAAGTTCCCAGTTAAAAATTCCTACTGGATTCAGCGTGTGACTCTCATCCCTGAGATCGTAGGTTTAATCCCCGGCTGTGTACCAACTTTATGTGCTATTTTAACACTCGCTCGTATGGTGAAGGAAAACATCTCGAGGAAAGAACAAATCGACAGCGCATATCAGGCACGGAAAGCTGTTTAGATTCGCGATTTACTTAGATATCATGTATTTTTTTATTGTTTTCATTTTGGGGTTTTATTTTTCATTATATTTATATAACTATTAGTTAACGATCATGAAACAGATACATAATCTGAGGCCCATACCTAAAAAGGTTGTAGTGCCATTGATTATTATTATTAGTTAACTATACATATAGAATTGTATTCATTCGGTATTGGTGCTTGTTGAGTTCAGTTTAAAAAGCAAACAAAATTCATAAATTATAATAAAATATAAAGTTAAAGTTAAAATTGTATAATTTTAAATAAAACTTGAAGCAATTAGTATCTACGATAGGAATCACACTTATCAATCCATGTATAGAATAGTTTTGGTAAATAAATTTACCTTATACTTGTAAGGATTTAAAAGAGAAAATGATTTGCAGTAGTATTTGTCATGTCCAATTAGAATTAAACTTCGTGCATTAATTACGATTCGAAGAAATGTGACCTACATTTTATTAATAGTAGTAGTAGTTTTTTTTATTAGTAGCAATTTGGCATTAAAAAAAGGTTTATAAAGAAAATACCTAATAAATATTATACCAACTTACGTTTCCAAGATAATTGTGATTATATTTACTACTTACGATTCTTTATAAAACAAATATTTGCCGGAAGTTTATTGCAAATATAAATAACGAAAAGGTTTACTTCTATAACAATGAATCTCGTATGAATCTTTGTTACCGCTTTATACATCAAGGACTGAATTAGGTTTTATATGATCGATGCTTTATAAATATGAACTTTTAACCCAATACGCAAGATACGTTGCAGATAGTTCTTAAAAAACCGTTAAAATATCCTCATGCTTTTGAGGTTTATCATCGGTCAATTACTAATATTTATTTAACAATTTACATCGAATTAAAAAAATCTAAAAAACTAACCCTTTAAGCACAGATTTTAGGAACGAAATGCTGGGAAAATTTTCTGCTTACGTATAGTTATAACAAACTCAACAAAAAGTTCAGTAGTAATTAACTATATAATTTAGTAAGCGGGAATCCGCCTCGCTATGTATTCAATAAAAAAGACAACAAAGTGATTTGCGGGTTTTTCTTATTTTTTTACTTAGTGACTTTATGTATTATACGTCTTACAAATAAAGTTTTAACAAAGTATGCAAAACAAATTAAATGCTCTATAGATATAAACTTACTACATTTAAAAGATGAAGGTACTCAAAAATATACCTAAGAGAACGGGGAAATTGAAACAATAAAAGCGTATTTTATAATAATATGCCGTATAACGTATACATATATTTTATATAAATAACATTAAAACGCACAAGTCGCGTTATTCATTAATAATAACGAATTTAAAAAAAAAAACTTAAAAACGGTAATATTAATTTCTTACCTTATATTTCATCTTCCACAATAAAAAATCACACTTAAGCAAGTATACCAATGAAATCAAAACGTGTTTTTGTCAACGTGAATTCACGGAATTTAGTTTTAATTTTTTTCATAAACTCTTTTATCGTAACTCCGGAGTTTTGGCGGCAACGTCAACAGCCGCGCATGCGTACTCTGTAGCGAAGCGACAATGGCTGCGTTTCAGCGGTCGCGGTGGTTTTGCTTCCCCGCCATGAAGTGCAACGACCCGTGATCAACACCCTGACTTCCTTCAGCCGGAAAATAAAGACAATTTTAAGGTTTTTTTCCTTACATCTAAGACCTTAAAACTTTTCAACATATATTTTCTGGGTTACATAATATTATTGATTTATTATTAAGTAGGTACTAAATAATATTGTTGACTGCGAATTGCTCGTAAGTTCATGCAACTTTCAAATATGACTGATTTTAATTTTATAACCGTAATTTACACCTGCAAAAGGATAAATTTTGGATCTTTATTGGATCATAAAATGCCCCAAAAAACTTTCTGACATCTTTGGTTTAGGCATTTGTGTATATGAAACTAAATTTTAAAACATATTTTTTAGTCAGACACAGCTAATAAACATTTAAAGCTTAACACTTTTTTAATAGGTAATAATAATTTCGTTTTACTAATAATTTTCGTAATACTCATCGAGTATTGAGTAGTTTTGAGGTCTCAAAAAAGGTACAAATAATTGTATAGTAAAGTCGAAATTATTCGTCGAAAACATTTTATTATTATAATGTAAACAAATTATATTTATATATATAGTGGAATCTCGATAACTCAAGTCTCAAGGGAAATGCAAAAAAATCGACTAAACGAGTTTTAGACTTAACAAGAACTTCTAGATACATTCGATTTAAATGTTGAAATTTTGACTTACACGAGGCACGATATGTGTATTTTTCGATTTGTAAAGTCGAATTTAAATAACAATTCATCTTAAACTTTGTAGTATATATTTTTTTTTTTACATACTTAAACGAATTAGATATTAATTTAGTAAACTGAACACTAAAAAAATAATTATGAATGTTGAAAAAATTCATTCATTGCCCAAGACAAAAACTATAAATTAGAAGCCCCGAACCTTAACATTCATTTTGCATTTTATCGCTATTATTTCGGAGAATTAAATGTTCAATGAAATAAATGTTTTAAAGAATCGTTAAGATTAAATAACATTTTATTAGGAGGTATGGAGTTCATAAAAAACGGGTTTGCTTTTTTATCAGAATTTCCTACTATGAAAAAAAATTGCATAACTTTTTACCCTATTCAATCTTGACAGATTATATTTAGATAGACAGATAATTTAAACAATTTCAATCAGAATTTTTGGGATTGATCATGAAATAAAAACCTAAAATATTTGGTGGTTTGCCCGAAATACTTTTTTTTTAAATATTATGGCAATAGTTTTAACTTTATGCCGAAATTATACTTTTAGTCTCCTATTTGGGCGAAAAAAAGTTATACATGTTAATTGTCAAAGTCAAACAAAATACAAATGTCAAAATTAAATTTCTATATTCTCAATAACGCGTTGTTATTAGCATCGCTCTAATATTTAGTAGTTTATAAAAGTTTTTGTGAAGTTTAAGTAAACAATTAAACCTAAAAAAAGTGTTATATGAAACTAGAATGTCCCGTGATATGGGGCGAAAAGATTTTTATACTCGTGATCGTAACTGGGAATCCTACCGGCGTTATGAAAAGCCTCGGCCGATGAAGCGTAGCCACAGTCCTCTTCGGGACAAAAGAAGTAGTTCCCCACATAGAACGAAGAAGGATATCGACGATAATCTTATGAATGATAAACCAAAGTCGCATGAAGTTTGGGATAACCATCGACAGGATTTTTCCATTCCTCCTCCTCCACCTAGTTTTTCAACTCAAGATGTAGGAAGCTTATTTAAAATTTATTACAAACTTTACCTCATACTGAACCATGAAGTTTATTATCATTAAAAGCAGTATATCCAATCATAGGATAAAAAAACTGTTAAATTTCAGGGTCCTGCATACAACCAAAGCTATCAACCATCTTACTCCGGTATTTATGATGAGTTCTCATCTGGGCCGCCACCACCTTCCAACAATGAAATGTCTTCTTGGAATCAGATGTCTCTCCATCCTCCTCCACCTGCTCCACAGGTTTACAATGTTGAAGATCAAATAAAAAAAGAAGGTACAATTCATACCTTATGTTAAGTGTTCAATAATTTTGTGTTTACTTGTAGTGAGAAAAGAATAGCTATATCAAAGTAAGTTATATTTTATTTATAAGTATTATATATGTGATGCTATATCGAATAATTTATAAGATCTTCTGTGTATGTACTGTGTGTTTATCAAAAGCAAAGTTTGTGAAGTTAAAGTTTAGTAGTATAATAAAATAAACTACCATTAAAATAAGTTAATAAACAGAGAATGCTGCTGAAAAATTATCAATTATTTAATAAAATGATTGATTTTGATAACAAAAGTGATGAGAGAATTTATTTATATGGTAATGTAGATTTTACATTTATCTTTTCAGGCATACATTTTTCAGGTTTCAACAACCCAGTGTAATAAAGTTTCATATCAATGATAACCTATAAAATGGCTGTGTTATTTAATAAGAAGCTCTCTCTGCTCCTATCTTCTTACGGATAAGTTTGAAATTAAAGAGTTAAGTTACATAATATTTATAGCTATTTACTGAAAATATTTTTACAGCTGCAATTGAATCTGAAATGCGTCATCAAAAAGCAGCTCTGTCAAAGCAAAGGGAGGACTACATTAAAAAAGCTAGCATACTTAAGAAAGAGTTAGATACATTGAAAGATCAACGCAGTGAACTTCGCGGTGACTCCAAACGATCACCAAGCCCAGATACTAAAAGGTTTTTAAAGGAAAATACAAAGTTACAGGTTCGGTTTACTTTTATTTTGTGTATTAAATTAAATTTGTAGTTTTGCTTGATAAAATCTTTTCTTTTATGTACTATTATAGACACAAGTTTGCTTTTTGTATGTTTTTATAGTCGGAAATTCAGAATAAACTAAAAACCATCAATAATGTGGTTGACATGCTTAATGGGATCATTGGAGAAGAAGCAGCAAATATAAATGATTCAGACGGCTCTCCCGATCGCAGCTCAAAACGTAAATCCAGGTTTGTTTTAATTTAAAACTTATATATTGAAATTATTACATTGAATGTTAAAAAATTTGATTTGTTTAAAAGGTAAGTTAAGTTACAGTTGTTTAACTTGTTTTAATAATAAGCTTATTTCTTTTTAATAGCTTTTGCTTTAATGCAGAATTACCATAGGGAGGATAAGAAAGAAGGAGAATATTCATGAAATAGATTAAAAATCAATCTGAATTTCATTAATTCCCTGTTTAATTTGGCTTTTGTTTGTTAATGGCTAACTACAATTATTTTTTAAGAAGAAAAAATTTGATTATGTGATGTGCATGTAAAAATATTATATAATAAGTTTATTTAAGAAATGTGTTGCGTATATAACATAAATAGTATTGATTTATAAATGTTAAACTGTTTGTTATAAATATTCCAATTAAAGAAAAAAACAGATCTTGTGTTTTATTTTACCTTTTTTATATTTATGGATTAAGTATTTAATGACAAAATATGAAAATTCTTTGTTATTGATTTTTTGAGAATGTTTTTTTTAACTTCCATTTTTTTTAGGTCGCCTTCAGTGGGCAACAAATGCAACTATGTGTACTATGACCCTGAAATGCACTGGTGTCGGGTTTGCAATGAGTTCCCTCCAACTGCTAAAGATTACTTAAATCATTTGCATTCAGTTGCACATCACAAGTGAGTTTAAAGCATATTTTGCTTATTAGTATAAAAAGATAAATTTTCCAGCAGAATCTTTGATAATTTAAACTAAGTTTTTGGTTCAACAAGAACAGTGTTGACCTAGAGGCGACTCTCATTCCTGAGCTTCCTATCAAACACTGGGTGTAGACCAATAGATTTTTCTGTGTAGGTGCAACACTTGTACGGTCAAGGAAACCGTCATCTCTTATACCCAACTTTTTTTTACTTTGTTCATTTTCGTCAAAAATTTATATGCAAATCAATGCAAACAGTTCTAGTAAGTATTTTTGACAGAAGTGCAGCAGCCCATATGGAGGCTCCGTGGCATTCATTGACTGGAATGCATGAAGGTTTTCCTAACTATTCTTCTGCTCCAACAAAAAGGACTCCTATTAAAGGTAACTTTTTGTCCTGTTTTTTGAGTGTGTTTTTATAGTGGTGTGTTATGACAATGTGATGATAATATACCTTATCAGTAATTGTTACTAAATAAATATTCAGGGCGCAGTGTGTCTACTGTAATAATAACATTGAGCCTTTTCTTATCAACATCTAATTTTCACACATACAAAAATATATATATGTTATTACTCTGAAGATGCGGCCGCCGTTCCAGTAAAAGACCACCTTCAACTTTTACCCTCGTATTTTTTTATTTAGCCAGAAGCCCAATACTCTTGGTCTGCCCTTGTTTCACTGTCTTTTTGGGCAAGTTGATTCAGTTACTGTTTTCAACCATCATATAACTTTATAATGTGTGGTGCGATTTGAATTCAATTATATTATAATTGCATTTTTGCCTGTTTTTAAATTATTTTGTTATGCTCAGTAATTAAAGAGAAACTATGTATCTTAGGTTTACAAGTATACTATAAATAATTATAATCCTAATTTCATGTTTATATTCTCTTCTGAACGAACATATTTATTTATCAACAACAGTATTCAATTGTATTGATTCCGTAGAGAGTAGGAGAAAAACACATTTTTTATCCATATGAGGCCTAAACCAAGTGTTTGTTTTATGCATTAACTCTAAATTGTTGGCTTAACGCAATATATGAAAGAGCTTAACTTTCCAATTTTCCAAAACCATGCTAGTACAATTAATTGTTTTAATGTTTTAATTCAACATTTCTAGGATTACAATTCTTTGTACCATCTACGGCTTGGTACTGCAAATTATGTGACCAGTTCATTGGTGATCTCCACTGTGCTTCTGCTCATCTTAAATCTGTAGTACATGCGAAGAATTATACAGTAAGTAATTTTATTGAATGCTTGATATGAATAACCAACTTATTGGTAAATGTTTTGCTTAAATGCAATTCTGGGTAATAAGCGGAAGCACACATTGTGGAATTGTCAAAAATATTGCGTAACTACTGATTCTAATATAAACTTTGTCCCGTAAACTTCACAAATTGTATAATATAAAATGATTTGATTTTAAAATTTTACTGTTTCAATATTAGTAAGAGGGATTTTTACTAGGCATTACTTTTTTTTTAACGAAACCGCTCTGTTTCACGATAGAGAGATCAATGCGAATAGAAACTGATTTTTTTAAAACTAAGAAGTCAAGTCTTAGTCAACGTTACAAAAAACAATGACGCTACAGCTTTCAGGTCTGGTTTCTCCGTTTTTGTGTCTGTTTCGCCATCATTTGTTTTTTCTAATAGGCGAGTAGATGATCAGCCTTGTGTACACACGATGTTTTTCTATACCGTACGAGAGTGAAATAGCTGTGAAATAGCTTTAATTAAACTGACAACTAAAGTTCTGATAATTAAAAATCCCGAATATTGTTTAAGCTCTTAAAACTAGACTATAAACAACACTAAGAATATGTTTTCAGAACTTTGTAGAACAGAACCCTCACTGGGAGACAGACTGGATGTCTGATCGTCAGAAGGCGTTTGAGAAATCTCGTGATACCAAGAAGAGTAAAGAGGATAAGGGCCAATATACAGCACATACAATCACCTTCAGTAAAGATGGCTTTCATACCAAAAACAAGACTCCTGAAAGGGAGCTCGACAAAAAGAGAAAAGACAAGAGGAAGAAAAAGAATAGGAAGAGAAGTAGTAGCAGCAGCAGCTCGCAGACAACCTCTAGCGATTCTGACAGTGAGCCTGTTAAGAAGAAGAAAAGTAGTATGTTATGGATTCTATATAATTTAACTTATATGTTTTATTGCATAATGTGTATGAAGCTGATAGAAAGGCCGGGAACAATGCACAGTGTTTTTGTCTGTGGTTGCAAAATATAACAAATATTTGCCTATAATTCATGAGTCAGATTCACCGTGAAATAATATTTTTAAGTGATTATGTGATATACTAATTACTGATTTAAAAAAAAATACATAAACGTTAATAATAATTAATGCATGAACATTGTTGATTCCACTCTTTTTACCTCTAAAAGATCTATTTTCTTTCAGGCAGGAAAGAAAAAGAAAAAATGAAAGACAGCCGCGAACCCCGCGCAAAGGGCTGGTCACACAATGAAGAACGTCATCACGATTCCGACAGGAAGATCATAGAAAACATTAAAAGGTATTGTCTTATTTACAAAGAAGCTAAAAACTATGCGAAGAACCGATTAGTGCTATCGTAAAGAAAATTTCACTGATAATATTATACCTTGGATGACCTAGGTAACACTGAAAATGTTTAGAAAATGAAAAACGGCTTAATGTAGAAAGTTGCCAATAGGTGAAAGTTCCTCTCTATACTTCGTCGCATTCGATGGAACCACTGAGAAAAGCAGTAGGCCCATTCTTCCTTAGGGGTCTCTTTTATGGCATTTTCGTACGCTTTCACCGCATCTTCAGGGCTCGTAAAGCGCATACCTCGAATTTTATCATTAGTTTTTCAGGGCTGTATGGCGAATGGCTCATTATTTCGACACGTGCCATAGTCAAATATTAATCAGTCGATGGGAAGGTGTTTCTGGTCGTTGGTTTAAAGTATGGGGAATCAATCTGGTACAGAGCTCCCGACGCCTAAATGTTCGTGTAATATTTTTTGAACTTGAGTCATACCAGGGCCTAGGCCTACCCGTATCTGCTGATAGGTGATCATTCTTTTATTTTCCTCTATAATGCGTCGCACATCACTGGTGACGTCCCTCACGAGGATCATCATTCAGATTGCTACGTCCACGCTTTAACTCGTTAAGCCAATTGTAAATAGTGGCACGAGATGGAGCTTCATTAAGAAGTGCTGATCGCAGCTTATCATGTTGTTGTTGTTGTTGAGTATACCCATAACGAAAGTCATAATAAGTCATTGACCGAAAATTGTGTGGCGTTGAGTTCAGTTTCACGTGTAACAAGAGTTTTAGATCGGCCGCCAATTAACAAAAAACAAATGACATATGAATGCAATATTCTACATTAGGTTACCAAACAGTTCTAAAATTTAAATTCAAAAAAGTTTTCATTAACAATGTTTCTTACTGGCCAGCTCTAAACATTTTCAGTGTTACCCTCGTATATTAAAGGTAGCAGAGGGATATTTGTATGTAAACTTTTTATATATTTTTTTCTTAGCTGTTTATTATTATCAACACTAATAAGAAAGTATTTTAGTATTTGTATTTAAATAGAAACGCGAGATTGATATATTGAGACACGCATTGAAATAGTATACGTATTTCGTTATTATTTAAAAGATTTTAAATAATAGGAATATAATTAAGTTATTTATAATTATAGAATTAAGATGGATCATATGGAAGGGCTAAGCCGTCGCGGGGACCGCAATGCAAGGGAAAGAGACAGATCTCCGCCAAGGGAAGGAGACAGAGATCGGTATGTATTTACACAATTTAATAGACAAATGACAGTACCATAGATATGTTACGATTTTGAAGAATTTCCTTTAGACAAGATTTTTTCTAAATGTATTATAATTGACATACAAGTCACTTTTTTCGACAATTATAGAAAATGTTCCTTTTAAACTACGGCTTTTTTA
Organism: Pieris brassicae; assembly: GCF_905147105.1. Taxonomy (NCBI): domain Eukaryota; kingdom Metazoa; phylum Arthropoda; class Insecta; order Lepidoptera; family Pieridae; genus Pieris; species Pieris brassicae. The sequence continues at coordinate 18,615,139 of NC_059670.1, read as the reverse complement.
AACATTTTATATTTTTGAAAAGTGCATTGTCATATAATAATAAGATATGTTGCAGTTTTAAAAAATATGTAGTGAGTTTATAATTAAAATCATAACAATATTGACTAAATAAAAATATATAATATATTTTACTTAAATAGCTTACATGTCAAATTTAATAATGTCCATAGATTCAAATATGATTCTAGCCGTGACATGCGTCGATCTGACTCGCGAGAGGAACGTCGTTTAATCGAGTCTCATCGTCGTGATGATCGACACGAGGATAGAAGAGATGAGAGACACGATGACAGAAGGGAAATCAAACGTGAGGAAAGAAGAGAAGAAAAACGTGATAGGAGAGATGACAGAAGAAACTCACCGCCACGAGAAGTTAAGAAACCTGAGATTAGGAAAATGCCCTTTATTGGTGTGTGCTCTTTTAAAAATATTTTAAATACCCACATTTATTCTTTTTTGACTAAACCTTTGATCTTTTAAGGAAAAATGCCCGTTTACAAACATCTCGGAAAGCCAAAAACAGAGGAGATAAAAAAGGAAGATGAAAAGAAGATAGATGATGAAGCTATCCGCAAGAAACAACAGGAGATGGATATGGAGATTCAGAAGAAAGTGAGTTTATGTTATCACATTACTTTTAAATAAATATATTGTCTTTTTTACAAAATTCGACATTTGCTTTTCAGCAGTCCAAAGTTTTTGAAAACTTTTTATATGGAAATACATATTAGTTTCATTTGTCAACAATCATAATAAAATGTGAGGAACTGAATGAAAAAATTTTAATCTTAAAAACTTAAGGTAAAAATTTCTTTTTTGGAATTTATAATAGCTATATTCCAAAAATATTTTTAGTTATATAAATAAATAGTTATCATCATAAATGGTCGTTTCCAGGTAGCAGAGTTTAAAGAGAAAATTGCAAAGTCTCAGCTGGAAAGGTCCCAAGCAGAGGCTCAGCAACAGTTGATGTCAGGGCTCCTGAACCCGTACTTAGTAGGAGCCCCTATTTCAGCGGCCCCCGTGGCTCCCCCCTGTCCCCCTGCCCCCGTAATAACAATGCCCACTCCAACACCACAGATTATGCCAAGTAACCACCAGTAAGTAAGATCTAAAATATTATCAAAAACAAAACAAGTGCCGGGGATTAAATGTTCTTTATCTGGGGTATCCTTAATTGGGTGAAGCTTTGACCTATTTTGCATAAATATTGTCTATAATAATTTCATTTAATTTTTCAACATGAAACAGAATATCATGAATATGATATGAATATCAGAATATAACAGAATATTTGATACCAACTAAGCAAAATTTTCATCTACCGAAATCGAAAGTGTATGGAATAAATAATTTCATTAAAAAATATTTGCAGGGGAGCCCAACCTCCAAACCTTCCCAAAGACTTTCAAGACGCTTTAGACATAATTTTCCCATCCGATGTGAAACCAGACATGAAACAACAGGAGTTATTCCAAGGTATGAACCAGCAAATTCCAGGCTTCGGTGGGATGGGAATGGTTCCTCAATTTCAGCAGATCAGCCTTTTGGGACAGACACCAATGATGGTACCATTCGAAATGAATGCATCTATGTACCCTCGACAACAGTTGTATGACACCCATGTCCCAATATTGCCGAAAAATCAAATAAATGACAAAAGACAGAAGAATCAAGAGGAGAGTGAGAAGAAGATAGAGAGGAATAAAGAAGAGTTGGATGAATTGGCCATGCTGGGTATTGATGCTTCTGATGTGGGGGCTGGCATGTGATTTTGTGTGTATTACATCTATAAACTTGTAACACAATTTAAAGTGTGAAATCTTCTTTATTTTTGTATGTATGTTACCAATAACATATTTCGTTGAAATATCTCAACTACTTTTCAATAAGGATGTCAGTGACTTTTCCATTTGGTATCAGTAGATTCCTCTTGTTTGCAAATTAGATTAAGTTAAATTGACGTCTATTAAATCTTATATATATATAAGATAATATTATATCTTCAGTTCAAAAAGTATTCTCATTATTACACAAATACTTCTAAATAAATTTTACATTTGCCATAACTTAATTTAAATATTGGATTTGTCATAAACTGTTTAATTGAATGTAATTGTCACTAACATAAACAATGCTAAATATTATATTTAAGTTAATACAATTGTTAACTCAATATTCGAATTGCACTGCTTAGTATACAAAATTGTAAATTAAAACTTGCATATGGCTTAAAATATTATATAAATCTAATTGATAGACCAAAACTTATGAAATGTGTAATAAGATTAAAAGAATGGAAAGCTAACATTAATTGTTGGATAAACTAATAACAGTTATGAATTAAGATTACGTAAAATGTCAATGTTGTATTTTTTTATTACAAGACAGTTAATTATATGTAGTTCTTATGAAATTGTTTTATTTATTCGCAGTATTGCTTCAAATCATGTTTACGTGAAATCCATAGCGAACGTTCTTAGAGGGAATAGAATTTTTAAGATTTTAAAATTATTTTTTATAATTAATACCCGAAAAACTACTTTAAAACCAAATTAAAAAGATTCCATAATTCATTAGCTAAATTCCAAACAGTGTTAATTAAAGTATTGTCTTTGGTTAACATAGCTTTTACACATTGAAACAAAACAATCGGAATCGTTTTGGAAAAAAATTAAATGATGTAAATAATTATAAGTTTATAATAATACAAATGGCTTTAATCCGGTTAAAAAATTGTTTTCTTTCAGTGTTAATTAAAGTCATAATTTCCGGAGTATGCAAATACATTCATTTTAAAAATGAGAATTTATGTTTACACGAATAGATACCGGCAAACATCTTAAACAAATGTCCTTGCCTGCGCAGTGGCGATTTTTAGGTATTACTGGGAGGGGGCGGCGGCGGCGGGATCGCGTGTCGATCGCGTGATTTTTTTCCCCCCTTTCTTAACTATAAAAGTTAGGAAGTGTGTTATTAGATTTATTTTATTGGTTTGGAAATTGGATTTGAATTAGGTACATAAGAAGTACATCAATGATTATAATTTTATATTGTTATGAATAATGAAACTGGCTAAAATTCTATATACATCAATATTTAAATTAGATAGAAGGATATAGATTGAAGTAGGAAAAGGAATTTTAATGGACAAAAGCGAGGAAATAATCGCGTGATTGGTAAATCAGTATCAGTTGACGTTTGTGTCCCGCGTTGTGTACAATGCGCAAACTTACCTCACTGCCTCTTGTAATGTACAAAATGTTTGCCGGTATATCTATAATACATTTTTAAGTTATTTGAAATGGCACAGCCCTAAAGCGTGTTGCAACACAACGTTCGACGTCTATAATTTTTTCAGACATTTTTATTTCAATGCGTGTGACAAACAGGTTTTCGAGTCTATCATTTGTCCCGAAATCTTCTGTATTATTGCAATTTTCGTAAATATGTTAGATGCGCCAGCGCTTCTTTTTATAGTTGTCAATTGTCATATATCAAACCATTAAATAATATGAGATAGATTTTAAAGCTTAAACATCGTGAGCCTTGACTTGATTGGTTAGTATTCTTGTTTAGTAAAATATAGATAGTAGGATTGAAGTACAGTCAATAAAGTTGTTTTGTGTTTATTGTTTACTTATATATATTTTCTAAAATATAACATATACACCTTAAAAAGTAAGTAAATAAGAAATAAAACACCATGTCCGAAAATATTAAGACAGTAAGCCGTAAAGTTGTTGATGTCTTAATGCAACCATATGAAAATCCTAAGTCTAAGAACGCAAGAGACCGTAGCCAAAGCCCTATTATCTCAGAAGCTGGTAATGATGATAGTTACATTTTAGACGAAATAGCTAAATTGCCCGACCTTAGTGAACTATATTGTGAAGATGAACAAGATACTTCTATAAGCACGTATGACTATACAGAAAAAAATGACGGTGAGTTAAATTTCTAGTAGTTTATGTTTTTGGTATTATTATTATATCAGTTTGGTTATTTAATATCAGTAACTTTTCTCCCCATGTATTTTTCCTGATAGTTCAAACTGCTCTCATGATCAAATTAAGTTACTTTATTGTTTCAGTTGTAAAATTATTAATGCATTACTTTAATGTTGTTTATGATATGTAAATTATTGTTTCAAAATCTATCAATTTTAGTCATAAAAAAAATTATTACTACTTATAGTTTAGTGTTAATGTATGTTATTAAAACCATAGTTAAATATTATTGGTATTTGCATTTTTATTTATATTTTGATTTTCAGAGACGTCCAAATCTGACGTCTATCACAGAAATTTAAAAAGGAACAGACAAGATGGTTTCAAACTTTTTACAGATATGCAAGCTACTATTATTCAGGTTACCTTTTAAAATATTTTGTATAGATAATATAAAAGATTTCTGATTTTTGGTTCCTGACTTTTATTTACAATAAGAACTTGCTTCTCTGATGAAAATAAAGATTGTGCAAAAAATACTTATACCCAAATATCTACAATCTGTAATAGGCATAGAAGATTGATCAAGGCTGGCCTATAATTAAAAAAAATGCTGAAAACAGACCAATACCCATACAGCGTTATCTCTTTTGGATTATTCTTAAACTCATATTTAACATGGATACAGGAAGCCTCTAATAGTTATTTAATCACTTGTGTCATACAGCCAATAAGTAAATGTAATAAAATATTATTAAGGTGTTTATGAATGAGAAGAGCAGTGTTGGCTAAAACATACACACACACTCTGTCTGTGCACACTTGCTAGTCTAGCGAAGAAAAAGATTGTGAGGGTATTAGGGCCTTAGACCAAAGAGTCATATTTTTTTATTTTTTATAAATAATAAATTAATAGTTCAAGTACATAATTATTTTTTTTCTTCTATCCAGGAGCCTTCACACAATAAATATGATATATCACATCTGTTGAAATACAAAACTTTAACAACCACTTCAAGTAAGTATGATAATTTTCCTAAACATATTTAAAAATAATGTGTGCCTCAGCTAATCTAGATTCCATTTTACACTATCCAAATGTCATAACCAGTGTTTGTTAATTTTTTCAAAGCGCAATTGGATAATTCACGGCATATAACCATGTTAATAAGACAAAGAGAAAATTGTAAAAAAAGTGCAATAGTGTTTAAAAATAAATTGAAAGCCTTAAAGCTTCATAGTAAAAGCAGCAAATCTTCAAGTACTGATAATTTTGACAAAAAGAATAATAAACTGCAGGTATGTTTAGTATTAACGGAGCTCTAATTGCTTCAAGCTTTTCAATTTTTTGTGAGACTTTGTACCAGGAGTGCATTCTTTTTTTATAACCAACATCAAGAAACCCAAAGGAAATTTATAATTTCATGCTTTATTTCTAAATTTGTGGCAGAAGTGAAACATTGTTTATAAGTTATACTGTATAAGTAGTAAAGTATTTATGTATTGAATCATGCATCATGTTGCTTTTTTGTTTTTTTCTGTGTTTTTTATTGTCATTATATGCATGTCAATAGTTGAAACTCCATAATAAGTTGAAGGCTACCGGCAATGTTGTAAAGATGTTGGATGAAATCATAGAAGCAGAATGTTCTGAAGTTTACAGTACAGAAGTAACAGACAGGTTTAATTTCATCATTTTATTACTGTTTTTATTTTAATTTTAATTACAATTAATATTGAAGGTAAGATAAGGGCATGTTAACAAATGGCCTTTTAAGTTAGCCAAAAGAATATTCAGCAGATGTGATCACTCACTCTATGAAATGTGTTTTTCATGAAATTTTTTTAAATGTTTAATGCTTAACCAAATAGATTCAGTTAAATACTTGTTAACTGCAGCAATTATTTATTGTTAAAGTATTATTTTATCTTACAGGACTAGTACTATTTGTCTATTATTTTTGTAGAAACCAAGCACAGAAACAATATATGTACAATTACGAATATTATGACCCGGAACTACACTGGTGTCATATTTGTAACGTGTTCCCGCAGACCGCGAAAGATTTTCTAAAACATTTGCATAGCAGTCTTCATCAGGAGTAAGATATTTTTCCTTATATATTAGTTCTATACCTTAAAATACTTAGCTTAATATTTTGAATCACCTATTACTATCTTATAGATGTTTGTTTTCTTTTGACAATAACCGTTACCTATACTTCTTTTTACGAACTTAATGCTTTAATGGTGATTTCTTTTGAAATTGTAAATATAAATAGGAAACTGTTAAACAAATATTTCTTATTTGTTTTTCTAATATGTCTTTAATTATGTAATAGAAAAACTGGAGACCACATTGAAAAGCCGTGGAGTGAACAGACGGATTTCGACGAAGGTTTCCCTCATGTGCCTTCTGCTCCATCAAAACGAACTCCTATTAGAGGTTAGTTGTTAGGGAAGGTTAGTTTGTAAAAAATAACGTTTATAGAAAGCTGTTAAAGAATTGTAAAAGCACTCTATGGTCTCAATTTACACACGGGAGAATTTACGCAGCCATTGTAATATAATAAAGATATATATTTTTTTCGATTTACGCTTCGATGTGACTCGACCCTGCGTTAGTATGAAATAACCCTAAGCCAGTGAATTGTAAGATTACAAAATTCTATATAAACTTGTAAATTTTAGCAAATAAGATATGTTTTATACTCACTACAAAATGTTTGCATACTCAGTAGGCCTAACATCTTAAATCCTAGCTTGAAATATGTAGCCATAGTATAATATTATCTTTTTAGTTTTATATACTCATTGCCAGGTTGCCTTTTCGAATAGATTTTTTTATATTTATTGCTGAGACTTTAATAATATGTGGGTATACATTTTAATAACATTACTTCATTACAAAGAAATGCATTTTCATTTGTAACAGAACTTATGTCTGAACCTGTTATATAAGTCCGTATTCTATATCACGTTTCAAGGAAGATAGACAGATTGTATTAACAGAGATATTTAGGTCTTCAGTTCTATGTGCCAACAACAGCGTGGTACTGTAAGCTGTGCAAGCACTTTATGGGCGACGCGCACTCTGCTACGAATCATCTGAAGTCAATCATACACGCTAACAAGTATAATGTAAGTGTCAATAATCAAAATAAAAAATACTGATAACTGATAATAAATTAAAAACAATCAGATGTGTCTAAGGGCGTAGATCGGACGAGAAAAACTGGCAATAAACTCCGCCAGTCTTTGTAATCGCCAAGGTTTTTGTTCAAGTTACAGCTGTAACCAATGAACTAAAATGGTTCTATACGTGCAGAATATGGGTTATGCACTCGAGTCCAGTAAAACAATAGCTACAGCGAAAGCGACAATAAGCAGGTTTTCCAATAAGTTAAGCAATAAGCAGCCACAAGTTTTTGATGATTATACAAATTACGTTACTTTAACGTACCATAATAAATCTTGTAAACATTTTGAGATCTATTTCTTACTAACACTAATTAACAATACAAGAATGTATAAAATCTATAAAAATTCTATATTTTTTTACAATCTTCACCACTAAGAGACTTCTACGCTGATCACTCACTTGGCTATTAGAAAAAATATGATCACGTAACAGATACTTTCTGAGGCCCAGGCCTTCAAAAGATTTCACTTTTATTTAATTGCATCTTGATCCACGTAAGATAGATATTTTTTTAAATTCATATGTCTACTAAGACATCATGGAAAAATACCATCTAGCCTAACTTAGACTAATAAGTTATTTAAGTCTATATTACTTATAATTGTAACACTATTTACAGGCTCTAATAAATAGAAGACACTCTTCTTGTATATTTTTATATCTTATATTTTGTTCACGTACCACTATTCAGACCTTAAGACTAAAATATAAGATGGAATAAAACATTATATGGATATAAACGAAACGATGTAAGTAAATAATACGTGGGTAACACTGAAAATGTTTAGAATTGGCCGGTTAGAAACATTTCCAATGAAAACTTTTTTTGAATTTCATTTTTTTGAAATTTTAGAACTATTTGGTAAGCTAATGTAGAATATTGCATTCATTTGTTTTTGTAAATTGGCGGCAAATCTTAAACTCTTGGTACACGTGAAAATGAACCTAACGCGAGAAAATTTTCGGTCAATGATTTATTATGACTTTCGTTGTAGGCTTCCTCAACAACAAAGCTATAATAGACTGCGATATAAAGCCACTATTTACAATTGGTTTAACGAGTTTAAGCGTGGACGTAGCAATCTTAATGATGATCCACGTGAAGGACGTCCTTTGACCGATTACTGAAGATGAGAGAGTGACCTATCTGCAGATACGGGCAAGCCTAGGCATTGGTATGAGTCAAGTTCAAAAAATAATACACGAACATATAGGCGTCAAGAAGCTTTGTACCAGATGGATTCCCCGTACTTTAACCGACGATCAGAAACACATTAGCATGGACTGGTGAATATTTGATTATGGCAGGTGATAATGAGTCATCCGACATACAGTCTTGATCTGGCTGCGACTTTCATTTATACCCAAGAACTAAAGATTTTGTACATTAAGCCGTGTTCAGTGTTACCTAAGTAGTAAGAAAACACGACAAAAACAAATCTTTAGCTGGTCAGACTTGGATCTGGGTATATACTGCTATTTTTTTGACTTAATTTACTTCGATACGGGTTTTCGTGTTCCCACAGTAACAGTACTTGTTCCTATTTCACCGTGCAAACGTGTGTGTGTGTGAAAAGTTTGGTTTTCTTACTTATTTTTTATTATCGTTCGTCATATCATTTAATGGTTGCTTACAAACATTTTGTAAAAAAGTGCTATTTAAAAGAGTTCCCGAGAGTTCATTATTTCTTTTCGTCCGTTCTACGTCCTTCATTTGAGGACTGGCAGTTTTAGAAGCATTATTTTCTTACAGACGAAGTGTACATTACCCCCATGTGACAAAATAGTTTGATTTTTAAAGTAATTAGCTTTATTTGTTTAAATGTCGTTAATTGAATAAGAATTGGCCAAACAGTTTTAAGAGTATTTTTTATTTCAGGAATTTATTGGGCATAACCCACATTTTGAGACTGATTGGATTTCCGATCGCCAGAAAGCGTTCGAAAAAGTTCGAAGATTGAAGAGGCTGATCGGAAATGAGAAGATGGTTAGCATTTGTGTCAGTAGTGACTCAGACGGTGAACCTACTCATAAGAGGGGTAAGTTCAGGTATTCAAGACTTATAGAGAAATAATATCCCGTTAAGAGGCAATCTTGAAATGCATATTGTTTATCGTACATTAATATATTTATTATACTAGCGTATTCGTCCTTTTAAAAATAATAAAAATGACTTTTTTAACGTATACTTATTAGACTTCCGTGCTGAAAGAAATGTTTTATGTCCGCAAATAGCATTTGGTCCTTCGGTGAAACCAAACATCGTCAGGAAACTGGCATGCCTTAAACTCAAAAGTCGATGACAAATGTCAGACAGAAGACTAATCTTTACTTGTCTATGAAATTAAAATTACCATAGAAGCGGATGCAATCTGTTTCCCCTTATATAGGTTGTTAGGTTGTGGTATTGCTAATATCTAAAAATGCGAACGGTCTTGCTTATTAGACGTGTTACTATACTTAATAGTTCTTCGAAATTCAAAAATAATTGCCGTCTTAGAGAAAAAATACATTTTAAAATATAATATAGATAATTTTATACCATTTTTTTTAATGAAAGTGATTTATAAAGCTACAAATATTATGTGTTTCAGAAAAACGGATGAAAGAGAAGCATCACAATAAGTCTAGGAAAGAGAATATTTTTAAGTAAGTCACAATAAATAGTTCGATGATTTATATTTGTAAAATACTCTTTAATAAGGTAAATAAGTTTTTTTAAAGCAGTTTTTGCCGCGCATCACCACTATATGGAACCAGATGTCCGCTGAAGAGAAAAGGCCAGCAACGCATTTGCGTATTTCTTGCAAGTGAGCCTCCTGCCCGTTTGCCTTCTGTTACATTAAGAAAAAACTGACTTTATTAAATCGATAAAATCATAAGTAATTTGCAAAACTAACTAAGTTGGTCAACTGTCTACCAATTTGCAGCTGTCAAAAACTATTGTACTTGTATGTACTATTGTTAATTATAAAAAAAAACCAACGAAAAACAAAACAAAAAATCCAGTTGAAACATCATTTTAAATTTTGTAGGGCAAACTCAGAAAAAATTGCCGATTTAGATTCAACGCGATCCCGACAAGATACATTGACTCCAAGCGATCTTGTTTATGACCGTTCTGTCTCTCGTGAGGTAGATGATAATGAAAGAAGACGTTTAGAAGCACGTTGGAAAGATAAAGATAGAGAAGGAGAGAGACGGATGAACGAAAGAGAGAAGAATTCTGACGATAGAGAGAGATACCAGGAGAGATCGAAACTGTGTTATAACGAGAGGGAGCGACGGAGAGATGAAGAAGAAAGAGAAAGAAGACATCGACGGGATTCAAGATATATGCAGCAATACAAACGCGATTCGAGGGACCTTGCTCGATTACGAGAGACACCACAAACTAAAACAAAATACAGGGAAGGTTATGGTAAAAAAAAGTTCTTTTTTCTCCTCTCAAAACACTTATTTTCTCAAAAAACACGGAATGTAATTATAGCTGGAACGATAGGCGTACGCGTAGCTTGGCCTTGTATAGAGGACCAGTGATATTTTTAGTGGACTGCAATAAAATCAAAAATGACCATATTTATTTTGTAATTAAACCTGTGGGCCAAATATAAAAATATATGTATATTTTGAAATAACTTGCGGGCATTTGTTTGTTTTTTTGCTTAGAGCGTTCAAGTATTACGTAACAAACGGGGGGGGGGGGGGTTCCTCTAGAAAAACGCTACGATGCGGGGCGGGGATTGAATTACGCGTTATTGTTAATTTTATTTTCCACTTTCCAGTTCTTTACACTACATAATGGTAAGTTTTAGGTATAAAGAGTCACTGGGATTGGTACAGAAACGTTACGGAGCGTTTCATGTGGGGGGTAAAGAATCTCCAAAAATTGCGTGACGTAATACTTGAATGCTCCATTAGAACTTAAGGCCGCATATTATCGCATGAAAAATACTCCATTTTTTAGCATCTTCTCTTTTTATAGCAAAAATGTTGCCGGTACCTGAAAAAGACGGGAAACCAAAATGTAGTGTAAGTTTTTTCTATTTAACTTAAATTAACTTTTATGATGGAATGTGCTTATCGAATCGACCCCGAGCTTCCATGGTCTGAGAAACAAATGTTTTAGTTTGTAAAACTTTGTTTTCTTAGAGTTTATTAGGTACTTGATACCTAAAATCTAAATTGATATTTGAAATGGAACAGACAAACTGCCCACGACTTACAGAACTATTGTGTGTGGCTCCATGTTTATTATTCTGTGTAATTTTTTCATGATACATCCTTTTGTGTGATAAAGTTCTTTTGTTTTTCTTTATAAGTCACTAACTTTTTCAGCTTGTACTGGGACCTATAAATCCAAAAATTTCTATGAGAAATTATATGATTTATCGCATTTAGACCATGTCTATCTATGCAAATTAAAATGAATCACGAAATGTTTGTAAGCGCTAACTTCCGAACGACTACACACAATTGTATATTTTTGCTTCATTTATATTCGTTATTATCAGTTTAACATATTACAGGTACAAGCCTTGTGTTTGATAGAAAATATAAAGAAAAACAGATTTTTGTTTTTAAACCTGTGTATCAGACTGAGATACCTTGAATATATTGGCGAATGATGGGACAATAATAACAGTGTATTAACATCACAATAACACAAAACATGATAAAAACTAACTGTCTTACTGTTAAAAGCAATTTCTTCCAGGCTCTGGGTTGCCGTAAAAATGACAACCATACCGTAAAATACAATACAAAACTTTAAAAAATATGTAAAATCCCGCGCAAAATAAAATCAATGTATATACAATTTTGTTAATTGTTAAATGAATTTGCTCGGCGAGGTGACAAGCCACAGCTAGTTAATAGTTACTTTAGTGTGTAAGGAATTTGTACCCCCTTAGTGGGCTTTGTAGTGTTTAAGATATTTTTATAATTTTCAAAATAATATATGATAAAAAATAATAATAATGTTTTCCCAATTATTTTACAGATGCAAGAACTAAAAAAGACTGCGGCGGAATTATATAACAAGGAACGCAAAGGGAACGAAAGCCTTTATCAACTCGCTGCCTCTTGGCTAAACAACAATCCTTTGCCTATTTATCCATCAATAGCTGTGCCGTAAGTTAATTTATATTACTATAAATATCGGAAATACAGCCTTAGTAATTTAAAACTCTAAAAAAAACAACTCTTTGGATCTAAGATTTCCTTCACCGTACATGCGAGTGTTAAATGCGCTTGCGCATGAAGATAATTCATTATAGAGAGTCGCATCCGCAAGCACAAACAAACATACAAAACCACATCTTAGAAATCTAGACTAGAATGACCATTTATTTAACACAATTGTTTCCTTAAAATAATAGTAGAGTTACTGCTGTAGTGCTTGCAGTTCCATGATAAGCTTCTTTTGTTCAAAAAGAATTGCTTTGGTAAACCTATTTTTATTTAAACCTTTTTTATATTTCAGTGACGTCGACATAAATCAGTATTATCCTTATGGGTATCCTTATTATATGGGACCTGGTTATGGATTAGAGTCTATTATGAATCCCGGAATGATAGCTCCTTGTACCAGTAACTCCGGAACGAGTTTATTGGGCGAACCACCTCTATATTACGGGTTTAATAAAACATTCTCACTTTTGTATAATCACATGAATCAGCAATCAATGAGAAATAATGTATCGCAGAATTCAAAAGAGCCAATGGATAAAGAAAATAATAGTACAGAAGAAAATGAATCGTGTAAACAAGATGGAAATGAAGATGAGAATAATGGAATAGAAGAAAATTCAATAGTACAACTAAACCTACAGAGTATTAAAGATGAATCTCAAACTGTTACGGATTACAAAGAGCAACCTCCTAATGATGAGAAAAACATTGATGTTTAAACATCTGACAATCAAAACGCATTTATTAAAACCTAATGCTAAGCAAAGATAGTAGCACATACCCGGAGTTGTGTTGGCCTAGTGGGCAAATGAGCGACTTTCTTCCATGAGGTCGTAAGTTTGATCCCCGGGTTCCAATGGACCTTTCGTCTATGTGAAACCAGCATGCCTTAGAACCAAAAAGTCTAGGGTGTGTCAGGTAGAAGGTTGATCACCTATTAGAAATGATCACGGAGACAACGGAATAATTCAACCGATTTCAAACGTTCAAATAACCCCATGGTAATGTTGACACCTTCACTTAATAGCCCCTTTTAAATAAGTTACCTCTGTAAGTATTTGGAGGAAATATTTAGTACAATAAGTTTCAGGTATTTTTCGCATTTTAAATAATGTTGGAGTTGTGCCTTAAATATCATGTCCTATATGCATACAATATAGTTTTTATATTGAATATTTTTGTAACAGAAACAAATGTAAATAAAGTATAGGTAACATCGATTTTTATTTCATACCAGCTGCTCCCGCGAACTTCGTTTCGCCATAACATGATGTTTTTGTTTAAATAATTTTTTTTATGATATTTTACTTAGCCTACGTTTGAGAAACTGTTTTTTCTTTTTCCTTCTTACTCAAAATTCAAGAAATAAATAAAAACCTAGAATTCGTCCAGCCGTCTTCGAGCTTCGGAACATGTTTTGCTATTAATTTTTATTATTTACAACTATGCATGATCAACATATATTTTGAGACAATGTTTTTTTGTAAGTTTGACAGTTTCAATAAGTTTGATAAAGACTCATGTTTAATATATAGTTTTATTAGTATTTGCATACAGATTTTCAACTAAATTATTTATCATTACTCAACAGAAGATATTAAAATTGTCCGATTAAAACACTAACGTGTCGATAAAAGCTATCTATGGACTGTGGGTCAAGCAAACATCTGGTTATGGAACTTATCAAAAAGAACTTAGTTTTTTCTTTTGATAACATTTATATCTGCACCAATATGATATAAAGATTTGTTTGTTTGTAATGAATAAACTACAGAACTGATTATAGATTATTTTTATAAAAATGGCAGCTTATCGAAAACGCTGTTTTACACTTAAATCATATAAATTTTATTGTGGCAGGTAGAGTTCATGTTAATCTAAGTAGAAACGTTAATACGTAGGGACTTTAATAATAAGACTTGTCATACGGAGTTGAACAAATTATTGCCAGAACATTTTGTTCTACTAAATCTCTTTATCGGAAAACATTTCTGCATAATAATTATGAAACAACTTCTTGTTTAATAACTTTTTAGTATGATTAAATTTTCGCTACACGTAGTGTATTTTCCTTTCTATATGCGTAAATTACATGACATACATTTATGTTCTAAAGAAAATTATCGCGTGGAAATTGATACGGAATAAATGTACAGCATTGACAAGTTAAATATATACTCGATTATAAAGATAAACCAAACAATAACCATTGATCAATAGAAAATACGCAAATATCTGAGGCCTATGGAGGGCTGTATCAAATGAATGCATTTATTAGGAAATAAATTCAGTACTTATCAATAAACAGGAAGTAATAATAACACTTTATTTACATCATATTCACAGTATTAGCAAACAGGAGAGAGAAAGAAAAACGGTTGTCTTAATGATAAAATCAGTTTCTTCCAGATGTAAACATTCTAAATATTAAAAAAGATAATACAATAATATAAACTACTTTATATAAAAATATATAGTTGTATACCCGAAGATGTCTACATCTAGAACTGTCGTTTAGTTAAATTGACTTTGAGAACACGGCGCGGTGTCGTGAGGATAATTTGAGTGTCAAACCCGTATTGAATATAAGCGATATGTATACAGACAGACATACAAAAACTAGGAAAATTTCCTTAATTACTATTTAATTCTGACTATGTTCAAATGTCATTTAATATACATATCTTTTAAATTTATTTTGAACGCATAAGTAAACAATGTATTAAGAGAATTTAATAAACTAGACTTTAAAAATCCTAGTTCAATTGCTGAAATTTCTTTATCGTTATATCGATATCTCTATATGATCTTAATATATAACTGAACTTATAAATAACAGGAAAGCCAACGCAAAATACGAAAAATGTTACATCATACATTACGTGTATTAAATGCCGCGTACCTAACAGCATGTTAACAGATGCCATCTTAAACTCGACTCGGTTCGTCGTCATTGATTGACGAATAATATTTACGGTTATAAATTATGTAAGTACCACGTTTTTATTTCATAAAAAAAACGATCAGTTAACAAAAAGGAAATAGATAATGCTATTCGTTCAATATTTAATAGTTTATATACGGTACATGTATCTATTAATTACTTTCTATATACATACTATCTTTGTTATCGCATTAATTGTAAATAAATTAACGTCACTGTGAGCTATATATTTTATCTACTGATGATGACTAAGCATTATTTTCATAATAATCTAAACGTAGCGATTCATACCGGCTAGATTTTATAAACTTTACTCATAATATAGTAAAGAGTTATCTGTGTTTGTCCTCTCAGTGATTTTAAGTGAGAGCGTTCTCAAAATTTAATCAAATGTAAATAATATATTTAAATATTATTTGGTGTCATCAAAGGCTCGTAGTCTTTTCCGTATTCATATTCACAGCTGCGAATCTCATTTCCAGACATCGTTTCTCGTGAAAAATGGCGTCGGATAAAGTCTTTCATTCCCGCTCTCAAGGTATTCCCTCTGAGGGAGTTAAAGACCAGTATGCTGATGGTAAGGCTGCGAGGATATGGAAGAAGTACATTGGTGATAGCAACAAACGAACACAGAATTATAGGACCTTTTTGAGTGGAATTCTCAGAAAACATGGTTGTGTTAAGGTTCTCGACGTAGCATGTGGTACAGGGTAAGTGTATATTTTATTACGCACGAATTGTAGAACCTAGATTTAGTTTAAAAAAAATAGTAAAGCAATTTTTATAAATATTTTCAGCAGCGACATTCTTCATTTAAACTGACAAAGAAATATGTTAAACGAAGTCAAATATGTATTATTTATTTGTTTTTGTTAGCCAGTCTAGTTAAATCAGTTATGATAAAAATCTTACACATGAATAGGATATTGTTTTGTTTATAAATGCGCTCTCATTATTTTGATTTGATAATTCTTGTTTTTATGTAACAAAATATTATTTGTTTAGTTTACTTGTTATCATATTATGTTATCTTATAAGTGTAAATTTATACTGCCTCTTTAGCGCGGGTGGTCACCTACATAAAATAGTTTCGTTGCTTGAAAACTTTTTGTCTTGTCCATTTATAAAGTTTTTACATCAAGTTACGACAGAATAAGCGCGGTGACCGTGGGTCACAGATAGTTTAAGATAACAGACAACACGTTAAAAAAGATTACAAAAACAGTAAAAATACTACTTATTGATTAAATAGGTTGACGATTATATGACAATTTTAAAATGTTCTTATAAAACAATTATCTCGTTATTAACAGTTTGAATGATCGATGATTTTAAAACACGTAATAAATTTTGAGCTATGTCGGCCTAGTGGTTTCAGTGCGACTCTCATCCCTGAGGTCGTAGGTTCGATCCCCGGCTCTGCACCAATGGCCTTTCTTTATATGTGCGCATTTAATATTCGCTCAAACGGTAAGGGAAAACATTGTGACGAAACCGGCTTGCCTTAGACACAAAAAGTCGAAGGCGTGTTATTAGGCTACTTGCCTATTAGATTAACAAATGATCATGAAACAAATACATAAATCTGAGGCCCAGACCTAAAAAGGTTGTAGCGCCATTGATTTATTATTTTATTTATATGTTTTTACTACTTTACTTACTAATTATTCTCGGGATAATTGTGCACAATTGGAGTCCTTATTAAGGCATGAATATGACTACCATATAAAATATTGTAAATTTAGTATTGTCTATGGTTAACATAGCTTTTACACATTGAAAGAAAACTTCTTTTAGAATTTTTTAAATTAGAAAAGAGAATTTTTAACCGGATTAAAGCTATTTGTATTATTATAAACTTTTAATTAATTTACATATTTTTAAATTAAAAATTGATTTTATTGTATATTTACTTTTAGTATAGACTCTATGATGCTCGTCGACGAAGGCTTTGAAGTGGTGTCAGTGGACGCGTCCGACAAAATGTTAAAACACGCTCT
Source organism: Pieris brassicae (assembly GCF_905147105.1). Taxonomy (NCBI): domain Eukaryota; kingdom Metazoa; phylum Arthropoda; class Insecta; order Lepidoptera; family Pieridae; genus Pieris; species Pieris brassicae. Next base: position 18,597,850 of record NC_059670.1, on the reverse strand, counting down.
CAAGGCTCGATGGGAGAAACGGCGTGATCGGAAATATGATGAGTGGAGTAAGTAATAATACATTTTTTTTTCATACCGAAGTCATATGTAATTAGAAACCATCCACGGTTTATCAGTGACGCTGTAACATTTATTCATATAGGTAATTTACGAAAGGCAATACATAAAATTGTTTTTATTTAAAATTAACTAAAAGCCCTCCAAACATGGGGGTAGAACGGAAGAGAAGAACTGGCAAGCATATCTCTGTCACTTTTTGATCGCTAACCTATTTTTATTAAAACCCTTTTGAGGCTGGCAAGAATTAGAATTCGTTAATTATTGTTCATATTGCTTAGTACAATTTTATTAAGTACCAGCATTTTATTTATGACTGATATCTAACCCCAACAAACACGACATAGAAGTCATGTTCTATCAATTATAGCCCTACCATGTGACATAAAACGAGTTAAATTAATCATCTTAATAAAATCCTGGAATTTATTCCATATGTTATTTTTTGTATAAAAAACCAAACGGTCGTTTAAATGTTTAAGAATACCTATATACATATTTCAGTAATTGAAGAGGCCAGTTGGGAAAGTCTTCCACAAGACATCGAATCATTTCTGCCTGGCGCCAAGTTTGATGCTCTTATTTGTCTTGGAAACTCATTTGCCCATCTCTTAGATGAATACGATGATCAAAGAACACAAAAGATGTGTTTAGAAAATTTCGCAAAAGTCCTAAAGCCTGGAGGATTGTTGATAATAGACCATCGAAATTACGATGCGATGATCGATAAGGGCTCTACGCCTGGACATTCAATTTATTATAATGTAAGTAAATTTAGATTGATCTTGTATATACATTAAATGTCTTTACAATAGAGTTAAGGTAAAGAAAGATTTAATACATGGGTGCAACGCTTCGAGGTGTCCGCGCCCCTATCGTACGTAATACATACTAGTATATGTATATTATACGAATTATGTGTAATAAGTTCTGTCATTGCCTCTATAGACCAAGCGCCTGAGACAAAAATACATTGCGCTAGTAAAAATTCAATTTATATTAAACGAACGGGAGTCAGAATGTAATAGGTTGAAAATATACTTTCACCATTATTAAAACTCTGCGCCTACCAATATTCAAATGCACATTTGCTTGTTCGCGTAGTTTTATCCCCAGGAACCAAAACATACAACAACTCAGTAAAATAAAATGTAAAAAGCAATCAATATGTTTGTTTTAATACCAGAGATAAACGAGCAGGATAGTAGGGATACTTTTAGTTTAAAGTAAGGAAGTTTCAAAATTATAAGTACATTTGCCCCATGTCTTATAGAGCAATCTCTAATCCAATCAAAATAATATTCTCCTGTCTTCCTTTTCAGAGTTCCTACCCAGTAGATATCAAGACATCAGTGCTAGTCGTTCGCGGAAAACCGGAACTAGTTGCGTTAGATTATTGCATTTGCCCTACAGAGGATGGGGATATTGCTGAAAAGAGGTAATTGTAACCATTGTTTTGCAATTCTAGAAATAATGGACACGCTACTTCTCAGTAATAATAATTATATTCAGAGCCGTTGGTCATGGTTGAATATTTGTGCAATACTTTTTGTTTTTTATAGATATCACCTTTTTTATTTACAAGGAGTCACAACATCCAGGAGTTAATATATCTTTTTATTTCAGTGAATTCCGCCTCTGCTACTACCCTCACAAACTAGATAAATTCACAGAAATGTTAGATGATGCTTTCTCAAATAAAGCTCAACACAGTATATATGCTGACTTTAAACCACTTAATCAAGTACCGGAGCCAGCTTACTACATCCATGTCATGCAAAAGGAATGATTTGAAGATATTGATTTGAAGATGTTATATTTTTATATTTAAAAAAGTTTATTTAAGTCCAATTATCTGGACTCTTTTTTATTGAATCTTTCTTGTTGTTGTTAACTAAAATTCCAGTAATTAAATTGCTAAGAAATGAAACTTATTTATTTACTCTGTGCTCACATAGATTTATACAGCTTGCTCTTTCTCCATATATGTGGATGAAAAGAAAGGAGAAAGATTAGGATATATTACGTATGTATAATGCAATATTTCGATTATCTTATTACCTACTGTTTGTATGAATTCTCTATCAGAATTTGGGCGATTTATAAAAACATTAACTACAATGCTAAAATATACTGGCATGTAGCCCAACATATGATGTAATGTATGTAAGTTCCAGGAGTGAATTAATAAACAAAATAGTTATAAATATTTTTTATTATTGATCTATTCACTGTGAGTAAATGTTTAAAGCTCCCAACATAAACCTCAATTGCAATAGTGAAACATGTTAACTGACAATATAACATTAAATAGAAATATTTTTTGTAAAAAATGAAATAATTTATTGCAATAAAAACATGAAAGTAGAAGCGAGAATAAACTAAAGAAACCAGAGGACTTAAAGATAAGTTAAAACTAGAGCTAAAAGTACCATCTATGAGCCTACAATAATGTTGTTGATTGGAATATGTATCAACTTAACAAAGAAACCAATGAATCCCATGATGCAGAAACCAATAGCTGTAGCAATTGCTATCTTCTGGAACTCTGAAACAATTTGTGTCCTTTCAAGTTAAAGTGCTATTCAGCAGTTTTAAAGTAACAAAGATTAAGTTAGAGAATCACTGTTAAGACTAATAGATACAAGTACATATTTTAAGTTTATAGTCAACCCTCTATATAGGTGGTTATTGTAATGACTTATAATGTACTAGACTATAGCTACTTTAAATTTCGCGTTACAATAAAGTGGCGACATGCCAGCGCAACAACTGTGAAACATACAAATGGTTAGTTAAAATATTTCTGGAACACTGTTATAATTTTAAATAAATATTCACTGACCTTTTCTGTCTGGCTTAGTGCATCTTCTCACTAATCTGATAGAATCCTTAGCGAACTGTCTGCCAGGCTCTACGAACTTTACGATTTGGTCCATTTTCTGAAATAAATTTTCTAATAAGTAATATTAAAATAGGAAGTAAACATGTTAGCACTAAAAAAGTATTTTTATATACTTACAAATTAAAAAGATATGTACACTCAACAGTGGAATAGCCACAAATATATGAATTTTCTTAAAAAATCTCAAATTCGTAATGTTTCTCTGGTGAACGTACGTGAAATGTAAAAGACAAAACAAGACAGCTTTCAAAACGTCAGCCACGTTTCGAACAAGTACGGCACGTCATCGAACTGCGATCGGATACTTTTTCTAAATATAACATGCAAATTTTAATGTGGTAATTTGGTAATTTGCTATAAATTTATACAGCTCTATCTAGTTTATCTTAATATTAAATTAAATCATAAAATACTTTTTTTTACTATAATTGTAATAATAGTTAAGTAAATGTATTGTTTAAAAGTGTTTTTTTTTTAATATATTGTCTGTTGTCTTGAATAATTAAATTTCAATGTATGAAAATTACGGTGTTTGTCGAGCCGCAACAAGTATTAATTTACCTATGTTATGAACAGTAAGACAAAGTAGGTATCCATTCTTAAATGTTTACCCCAGAAACGAATAAGTAAAAGGATAAGTCGGTATTACTCCCACAAAACTACTATAAACGTAAGAATCTGCGTGAACTGTTGTTTAGCATACACTAAGAATTTTTTGGAGTTTATTGGAGTTTACACCTTAAGAAACGATTTGAGTTATAAGGCCCAGTACGGAAATTTTATAGAAATAAATTTGTATAGAAAGAGACAAACATATATACTGTAGGATTGAACGTGTAAAAGAATGATTCCATCTCATTCTCTCTCTAAAATTGGATTTGTATAAATTATTTGTATAAATAACTAACATTATGATGCATCCATCATATTTCCATCATAGTCATGGAAACAACGCGTTTATACTTAGAAATAAGTTTATAACACGGCCCCGTCTGGGGCGATTAGCGATTAGGGGCCAATTCACAATGATTGTCAAAATTTTGTAGACTGCCACTGTCAAGTGTCAATTTGTGAAGACTGATAAGCAAAACTAATTTTATTTTATTTGTTTATTACATTTTATTTATAAAATTAATAAAAAACAATGCTGAGATTATATTTAAATTAATGTGGTTTTAACTTCCCAGGAAAGCGTCGGAATGTTTTGTAGCATGCTGTTTTAGATTATTACTTTCGTAATTACAAAGTGCTAACCGTAGACGTATATAATTTTTTTCATGATGTATGCCGTAGAGAAAAAGTATGAAATAGAAATGAAATTGAAGAAGGTGAGTTTGAGTGACACCAAAATAACATTTTTTAATAGTAATTGTGATAACTCTGGGTACAGAAGATCTTATACTATAAGTAGTAAAAGGAGGCGTGTCCTTGTTTAACAGGAGATGATGAACATGCAAGAGCTTAAGGCTGCTGCTAATCGCAGTATGTCGATTGCAAATGATGTCTGTAATGTACTAGGTGCTTGTGAACAAAGACTTCAACAGCTTGAAAAAGCAGTTTTACCACTGTATGGAGATACGGCAAGACTTCAGCATATACATCAAAGTGAGTTGATTGGCTGTTAAATGTCAGAAAAATGTTTTGGTACTTAAAATTTCAGAAATGTTTTGGAATGTAAAATTTAAGCATGCTTAAATAATAAATATATCACCAGGTGAAGAAATTAAGGATGTCTTTGTGTAAGAAATCAAAGAAAGAAGAGAGATATTATTCAGTTTAGAAATTATTGTATTCCATCTGCTAGAATATAATATGGTATATTTGTTTAGGTTTAATATTCATATTGAATTCTAGATATGGACCGCACAGTCAAATCTTTGGAACATGTAATAAACTATTACATGGTGTCTAGAGAATTAGCTGATCTTATCCAGAATGGGCCACATACTTCTACCACAGAAGCTCTTAATATTTACTTAGAGGTGATATTTACATTATTAAAATTAGTCCATAGCAATATTTCATAATTGTATATTTACAAATTTGTGTAACAGTCAACAGGGAAAGAGAGCAAATTACCTTTTATATTTTTTACACTCAATTTCTTTTTGTCATTGGCTAAGAGCACACCTTTCAGTGTCTTCCTGCCTAAGGCAATTTATTGCTTATCTGACATTAAATACATAAATAATTTGTATTACTAATGCAAAGGCACTGGTTATATTTTTCTAGTGTCATTAAAATCATAAGATTTCTATCATCGGTTTCTTTGAATATTTCTTTTTATAGGCATGAATGTTATCAGTGCTAGGCAACTGCTGATATTTTTATTTTAAGGTGTTTACTGTCAGTTTAATTTCTTAGCATATAAAGCATTAACTTTCTAATAATTTATGAACAGATAATGAATGTCTTGCATAACCACTAGATAAATGTTATACACTTTATCATAAAACATAATAGACATTAAAAAAGTTTATTTTGACTGTTTTAGGCACTGGATAAACTAGCAGAGGCTCAAAACTATTTCAATAAAAACAATCCACAAAGTGTTGAACTTGAAAATATTGTAAGCATACAAGGTTTTAATATTTTTTTATAAGTATATTATTCATAAATTAACATAACTTTGATATAGGTCTCTTGCATGGGTCAAATGGAGTTTATGGTGATTCTCATTGTATTTTTTTCTTGAGCTGAGAGAGAATATGTATGAGAATAAACAAAAATAGCTATTTAATATGAACAAAAGTCCTACAATATAATAAGGTAATCTTGACTTTTGATGATTTTAGAACCAACTATATAATACTGGGGTGCTAAAATTGGAGGCGTCATTTGAAGAGCTTCTCAGTCGCAACACAAGACCCCTATCTCCAACAACACTCATGGATATGATAGCTCTTGAGGAAGGTTGTTTAAATATCTAATTATATATGAAAATAATATCTTGTTGTTAGACATATGTTATATATAACTAGTATTTAAAACCATTGCTTATGCTAGTATGAGCTTACACATTTGTGGTAATGCTCTTTGGTTTGCTTTTTTGTGTATCATCTCCGTGACCTTATTAAAATATCAGATGGAGAATCTATGCAAAAAAAAAACAAGATTAGATTTCATGCCTTGTGTATGGAGTGTCATATAAGTTTATATATGAATTGGCACTAGTTTTGTTAGCATAAAGTATTTTTTAAAATTCTGTTTATATGTTATACTGATTTCTTAATTCTTTATCATACAAAATTTAGAATTGTATCTTAAATCATTCATTGAATAATAGGTATGGGTTTGTGATTGGTCCATAACAATCACAACTAAGGCACATGTTCTGTTGTTTATTTTTTTTAATGTTGATAATATTTCAGATTCAAGTGTAGACAGTATATCAGTGAGTGGCAGTAACTCAACAACTGTGACAAGCGTTGAAACTATGCGGGCGGCTGCTGCATGGCTCAGTGCAGCTGGTCGGCCTCCATCCGGGCCCTTGCTCGCTATCAGGGCGCCGGCTGCTAAGAACTCACTTGTGGCTTTCAAAGACTATTTGAGATCTAGATCTATGGCTGCTTCTCCATTAATGGTAAGTTTGATTTTAAAATATTTGTTTGTTAATATATACTGGGGTCTGACAGGAAATAAGAGAAGTGAGACGCAGAAAGTCAACTCTTTGCAGTTTGTTTGAATATTCACTTATTAATGAATTAACCATTATCGTGCATAACTGAATTATGAGAATGATAAGTTACTAATTAAATATTAAGTATAGCCACAAATTGATGAAGTACCATATTTTTTTTACAGAGAAGCAAAAATTTGTTAAATCGTGCTGACAGTACATCTAGAAGGACCAGTAAAATACAGAAAGTGTAAGTTTCTTATTAATTAATAGTTAATTTTGGTATTTTGTTTATATTATACGTAAAAACTAATCTCTATAAGCGCTCTCAATTACGATTTTAATTATTGAAACTGATTTATTTTTGAAGTATAAATACTTTATAGTTGTATTATTTATCGGTTTAATTTTTCAGTTTAGAAAAGCGTGCAATCAACATAATGATGAAAGCCTCACAGACACTGGAGCAGTCCACGGGATTGGCCATTGGCCCTCGGAGATCAATCAATGATGCTTGTGAGATATTAATCTACATTAATATTTATTTATCAACACTTCGTTGCACATAATATAAAAAGTGAACATAATTAAATGAAAAAGTGGGCAACTGGCGGCCTTATCGCTTTCCAGCGAACTCTTCAGGCAACCACTGTGAGAAGGGAAAAAAATGTTTTAAATTAGTTAATGTAGGCAAGAAGTGCAAAAATACATATTACATACAGTTATTAACACAAACCTAAACAGGAACAAAAAAAACAAACTATGCTAAAAAAATGATACATGAAATATTCAAAGTAAAAAATGCACATGAATCCCGATAATTTAACATCAGTCTCACGTCGGGTAGTGGTTAGTAAGAAATTTAGGTATACTATGTGGACAGGAAAACCCCATTGAAATCCTATATGATCCCTGAAGAACATACTCATAGGCTATAGAATAATTTAAAAGAGTTTAAAAGGCATACATATGAAAACTTCGGTGTGAAAATACCAATAAAAGTCCCTATATTGTATGCTGCATACTATTGAAAATATAGCAGTGATGTACAAATCCCATATATGTCTAACTCTTAAATATATTTAACCAGTCGCGCGAAGTCGCTAACGTTTGAACGCTAGCATCCGTTAATCTCTTAAAAGAAGAAAACTGGAAAAGAAAGGAAGAGGTATCTCTATCTCTCTCTTTTCAAGGTACCAATGTAATTCAAATAAGTTCATAATAATTCGTTCGTACTAATTCACTGTAGAACGATCTAAGAAGATAAATGTATTAGTTTTTTTAGAAACTCTTTTAGGCGCGATATTCTTTAAAGAAAATTCTTATCGTAACGATTACTTGTATTGAGTGTATTGAGTATCAAGGGGTTCGTATCCGCATTCTGTCCCTTTTCATCACAGTGTAAACACCATTTGAGAGAAAGGGACAAAATACTGATTTAGTTTTTATCAATTCATTAATTTTGAATAGGATCTTATTACAAATTAATTTTCCCATGGATTAAGTTCATACATAGAAATAGATTTTTTAAAATAAATTTGTGGTAGATATGGAAGAATGTAGCGAGACCTTGGACGAGCGCGAAGTGGAGGCGGCGGGGACGTTGGCAGCGGCCGTGTGCCGTATTGCACGTCGCGAGCAACGACACGCGTTGGGGCTGGTGCCTTTGCCCAGATTGTCCGCGCTGCTCGCTGCGCTGCTCAAGGACTGTTTGGGAATATTGGGTGAGGACTATTTTTCTCTTTAGAATAATTAAAAAATCTTCACGCAAAGTTATCTGATATAGACGCGATGAAAAGTATTTTTAAAAATTACTAGCTGACCCGGCAAACGTCGTTTTGCCATATATGTTATTTCCAGGAAACATTTTTTTTAGTACAGTTTTATATATAGGTCAGAAATTACGTAATAAACGAACACGATGCCATTCGTTTTATTAGAATGGCAACTTCAAGCAATGCTATTCGTTTTTTAGAATGGCAACACCACGCAATCTTAAGGTTGTAAGTTGTCAATGCGTTAAAGTCAATTGTCAGTAGTGCGTAGAATCGATCGTTGAGTTTAAACGGTAGTAGCTCTCTGATCGGCGCCTGCGCTGGACGTGCGCACTGACTGTGTTTAAATATTAAGTTATAATGTCGGACGACGGTAGTAACACCAATTTTGCAACATATATAGAGATTAATTAGTTATATAATGTTTTGACAAAACATTGGTTATTTGAAGCTATAGTACGCTTATAAATAAGGTTTCTAATTATGTATAGATAACGTAAGAGTTTTTTTTTGACCCGGCAACATTAGAATACTGTACATATTATATTTCTTTTCGTATATCAATTTATATTTTTTTAGCTGACATTAAAATAGGAGTTACATATAATTGGAGTTGGATAATGTTTGAGTGTGATAGTCTACTTAGGCGTCAAAACATGTGTGCAAAATTTCGTATGTTTGTCAACAAATTTCTCGGCAAAGTAATGGAGTCCTTAGGGATATTAGATTACTTCTAATTTCAATAAAATCGGTTAAGCAGGTTTTGTGGTATGGGCCGTTTTTGTCTAGTGAAAAATATTCAAAATCAGGTATCATGTATTTCTAAATAAAATAATACTTCGGTATAGCAACTGAGGTGGAACGCGCGTGTTCCCGCAGCCGTAAAGCAGCGTCCAGATGTTCCAGCAGTGCTGCTGCCTGCTGGGCCTTATTGGCTCGGTTGCAAAAGTTGCAGCCAGACCTGCAACGAGCCCTGCATCCCGCCCCACCAGCACCCTATACAGCCTTATTGCAGAATTGTCAGCACCATGTAAGAAATTCCAATTATATCAATAGAGAAATACTTTTTTGACATGTCTTGTCTCCGTCGAAACAAAAGCAGTATTGAGAAATGTATATAACTATGATCTAAGGTTACGTTATATTTTTGTTATATATCTATTTACACTCTTAAGGGTCTGTTTCACAATGTACGGATAAGCTCTACATAAGTTCTAAATAAGCTATTTATTACTTATGGGTAGGATAAACACTATTGTTACGTTTCACGACTGTCAAATAGCGCTATTCGTCACATCCATCATAAGTTATGAGTCCCATGCAAAGCGCAAAGTTTCTTATTCGGAACTTAAATCCAATTTATGTGTTGTATAGCTATTTGGTACATTATCCATACATTACAGACAGACTCTTACAATTAAACTAATTAAATAATAACGAGCGCAAAAGGCGGTCTCATCGCTTTCGATCTACCTCTTCCGACCACTGTAAGGAAAAAATTTGCAAGAAGTGCAAAACTACATCAGTTTAACAATTAGACATAAATAAGGAGCAAAACTATGCAATTATATAACATACTAGCGCACCCGCCAGACTTTGTCCTTCATGGTGTTTCAAACGACTAACATATCAAACAAAGTATAAAAGTATCGACTGCAGCGCCATCTGCCGGGCTGATTTGTGACTCCAAACCATCCAGGGTGCCACCCAAATGCATACATAACATTAATTCAAATCGGTCCAGCCGTTTGAGAGGAGTTCAGTGACATACAAACGTCCAGTAGAATTATATATGTGTCGCAGTAAAGTAGTTAAATCAGAGAGTTAATTAAATTTGGATATTCAATCAAGTCGCTAGCATTTTGATTTAAATAAAGCAGCGTTGAAGAAGTTGAGCGTTTAACTATCTGTCTGACCGAATGCCAGCGTGTTGATTAATAATGTAAAACAATGACCCCGCCACGATTATTTCATTTTTTACTGTTATTTCGGTGTGATCGTGAAGAACTGAGAGCTTGGAAATACATTAAAAAACAATTGGTTAAGTTAGGTTAGTCTTGTTGCCTAGGAACGCTTAGGAAACTCGTTCACTCACTTGTCTGACGGAACTTTAGCGACTCGATTGAATATCGATTTTTAATTAACTGTCTAAAGGTTCAATTTACTCTCTGATTTAACTACTTTACTGCGATATATATAAAGATATGATTATACCGTAAATTCCATAGCCTCACTGCGGAGACCCTAAAAGGAAGGTGTGATTTCAAAGATTTAGTTATCGGCAGAACGTAAGCAATAGATTGGGCTCCCAAGAATTTAAAATCGTTCGTGAGGTGAGGTGTCTTAGGAGATTGAGAACGAATGAGAATTACGTTACTCACGTGTCTCGTATATATAAGGCGTTCAATTATCTTGGATTAAACAGGCAAATTCGAAATGAACTGTATATCGGAAAATAGGAGGATTAACATTTTTAGGAATAGGATAATTCCAGGCTTCCAGGATATTAATCTGAAGAAAATTAAAAATTATACATACATATGTCTGATTACAATAAGGATGACAGGGATCATAGCACTACCCATCGTTATCGGTGTGTGTGTGTCTGACCTGTCAAAACCTGTATTAGATGAAATGGACGGAATACAACTTCAACTAGTAATTCTTCTTGGCTGTACTAATTAAAGAGTCTTTCTCCTTTTATTTATACGTAGTTTTTATTAATTTCTTATGTATGGTATTCAGTGTATCCGTTCCTTGGAAGAGTGGGTAGAGGGTGTTCGCAATGATGGTGCGTCTGGAGCAGTGGATGGGACAGTGCATCAGCTGCCCGTTGCAGCCCTTGCCTATTGCCAGGCCCTTGCTGCTCATCTACAAGTCATTGGTATGAGTTTTCTATTGTCCTTTGTTGACCTAGCTTTTACACATTAAGAAAAACTCTTTATGAACGGATGAAAAGCACGCGAAACTTTTTAATAATAATACATAGCTTCAATCCGTTCAAAAAGTGCTTTTCTTAATGAGTTTTCTAGTTGATTTTAGTTTGAATTGACTTATTCCTGTCAAATTAAATCTTAATAATAAAATCTAAATGAATAAATAATTTTATAGTATATTAAAACACCGCTTCTGTATGTCCCGTATAGAGCATGATTTGCGTTGTTGTATACAAGCTGAAATCTCTTTCCATCTCTATCTCTGACACATGACGATTTTAATCTAAGATACCGATATATCTGGCTTTAATTTCATCTACCGTTCAGTGATTTATTAATTCATAATTACCGACATATAATTAAAAATGTCTACGGCAGGAATTATAAAGCACGACAGACGGAAGATTGTAAATCTTTAGCGTTAAGCTTATATTGGTCTGCCATTAAAAGTGTGAAGTTGCCGGTACTCGTACTAGGAAGAACTTAAGAAAAACACTTTTTGAACGGATTAAAGCTATGTATTATTTTTAAAACTTATAGTTATTTACATAATTCTAAATTTTAATTTTTTTCCGACGTTTCGCGTACTTTTCAGTGTGCGTGGTCACGGTAACTGAAGACGAAAGGTGTTAAATGTCAAAAGTATCACAGCTGCAGAGAAAGTTGTTTTATCTGTATTTATTGCCCGGAAGTTGGTATCGACTAAAAGAAAAATCTTTTAGTCGATACATTTAACACCTCTCGTCTTCAGTCACCGTGACCACGCACTATTTTACAATACTATGATTTTAACTTATATGTTTAGGCCCAGCGCTAAATGCAGAACCGGCGTACGCGCGCGCTGCGTCACAAATCACCGGCGTACAGGATAGAAACGCACTTATGTTGTCTATATACTTCCGTAAGTATACGTTCATATTTCATTTATATAGATTTTGTATTAAATGCGAGAATATTTTATTAGACACTTACATATAACAAAATAATCACGCCCTTAATCTATCGAAACATCACGGTTTACTATTACGTCACTGAGAAAATGAAGGTGTACCAAAGAGGTTTCCTTTGAACAACCTGCTTAAGTGTACTGGGTATGTGCTACGTTTATACTGAAATTCCGTGTAATTAAATATTATGACACTATCTTCTCTATATATTCTTGAAGCCTTGTGGTATGTACATAAACATATAAGCGATTTTAAAAATGGTTACTTTCACCAGTGTGATACTAGAAACATATTCCAGAAGATAATTCATTCCTTATAAGGAAATTGTATTTGTTTATACAACAAAGTCTCAAGCGAAACTAGACGAGACTTATATTTAGTTTCTGACCTCGATTACTGAAAGACAACTCCAATCATTTAATGTGAATAATTTAAAAAAAATGTTTATATCCAACAATTATAAGTAAATAAAGATGTTTTTCTTTGACATCGAAATTAAATGTCAAATGAAATTAATGTACACAGGTAAGGTGCTAGCGCAGTTGAACTTGTCCCTGCGCAACAAAGGCGAGCAGTATCCGGACGCATTGAAAGCTATATTTCTTTTGAACAACACTTTGTATCTGTTGCAGGTATTTCATTATTATCAAAGATATTTACATTTAGTTTGTCTCAAATTAAAATAAGATAATTTCTTTAAATTATATATTTCACGAACCGAACACGATATGTTGAATATAGTAGTGTGTATATTCATAAATATAATCAGTATAATCTAGGATATTATTGAGAGCTTAACATTGAAAGAAATCCATTATTTATAAATATTACGATTTTTGTACGTCAGTACGTATACCAACGTACGTATTAGTCGAATCAACGATAACGTAGCAAGCTTGTAAAGCTCGGAGACGGTTTTTAAACGAATGATGTGTATTTGTGTAATTGAACACAAATCGCTAATTGTTTACGTGTTTACAAGCATCGTATCTTGCCAATATTTAAAAAAGAAGACCTTTTAACTAAAGTACTCTTTTATATTGATAATATAAAGAAATAATTGGAAAAAAGTGATAAGATTGAAGAAGGAAATTGCTAGCCTTCTTGCAAAGTGTGTATCCAACCTGTTGTTATACAGTTACTTAATATCAGGTGAGCTTCCTGCCCGTTACATAATGTATACATAAAAACATATACAAATAGATCTAAATCTCTGTATAATATTAAGTTTAAACCAACCACGTGTTGCATATAGGGTCTCCAACGGAGCGGTCTTTTGGACATGTTGGCATTATCTGAACCGGACTGTGAAGCCGGATACCGACGTATGATCAACGATTATAAGAATACTTATCTGCAAAGGTATATTTTTTATTATCTATAGAATTTATTGTATATGTCTTATCTGTGGAATAAAGTAAAACGTACAGACCCTTTATGCGAGTTGATCCAATGTGCAAATAAAGCCTTGGAAAACATTTATCCACATATGTATTTGAGAAATTACTACAACAAGTAAATAATAAAACTAATTTATACTATTTGAAACAAAAAAATATCAGTTTGACATTTTAATCTATTATCAAAGAGTTATATTGTCTGTGTATACGAACCGTCGCGTCGCGTCGTGGGCATTGGTGTCGCTGCAGTGATGAAGCTTTTTTGTTATGGCAACACGTCACTGTAGTTTGACTAATTATCTTGACATTTATAAAAAGACAATTTTTGTAAATAATGAATTTAATTGCAAGAATTATATTAGTTCTGATGAACGTCGTTTCCCTTTTTGCATTACCAAAAAACAAAAACATTCATAAAAATTTAAATTAAACTAATATATTATTAGATGTCTGGTTCATTTTTTTCATTAAATATTATTTTTGAGGGATTAAACATGACAGGATACCATAGATTTTTAACTAAAACCGCTTTGGTATATATTCTAACTTTTATATTTTAGCTGGAACAAGCTATTGTCGCACATAACTCTGGATGAGCCATTGCCAGCTAAATTACGGGACAAAGATAGACAGCTGTTGAAAGATAAGTTTTCGGTAAGTCCTTTAAGGTAAATTTCAGCTATGAAACGGCCTATTCTCATAAAGAATTGTAAAAATCGGTTAAGCCGTTTGAGAGGAGTTCGAACACAAACACGATACGAGGTTTTTATAATATTATTTTCTGTATGATATGTAGGTTGATAAAGCAAGTTTATTTAAAACTGTTCCTTCGTTTAAGGAATTTCATTTTAAGTAATTATAGTAAACAATGGTAGAAGTTAATGTTACTCGTTTGTATGTATTTTGAGTGTTTTCTGTGTCAAAAATGCATGTAAACATATTTTAAATATTTACAGATTTTAATTAATATATTTAATTACTTAATTGTTATTTTACTTGTATTTACTTAAACATACGTTTTTGCTTTAGTTTTTTATTTAAGTGTTCCTTATCGGCGTTGGTAAAAAATTACCGTCACATTTTTCGGTTACGCGCCATCTTTTTCTTGTCCCTACCACGGTTGGTTTGAAAATATTCAAAGCCATTAATAACAAATATATATAATAACGATAACAATGATATTAATAATTCTATTACAATTAATTAAATTCTGTAATAATCTTAGTGGTAATAAGGTAAAATGAAATAATTGTATTATTTGTATTCATGTCTATGATAGAAAAAGCCTTTTGTTAAACTTTATCTAATTATTTAACTAATTTCTGTAAAGTTGCATATAGTAGATCATTTTTCGAAAAATATGGTCATAAAGAAGTTTCACTTCTTACGTGTGTACACTAGTACATGCACACATTTTTTTTATTTTAACTAATTAATATTTCATTTTTTCCTGCAAATGTTTCACTTAACAGGAATGTCCGGGAATTAGTTTACAATTTAACTAATATATGTATATAGATATATGTATAACTAATTTATAAGTAAATTTTTATTAGTCGTTTAACCGCGAATGGGATGAAACAACGCGTGCGCAGCGGGGCTACAGCGTCCCGGATGTAGAGTTACGCGAATCGTTGAAAAGGGATAACAAGGCGGCGTTATTACCGCCCTACACTGCCTTCCATCAGGCGCACGCGCATCTGCCTTTCTCTAAGAACCCCGACAAGTACGTGAAGTACACACCAATGCAGGTAAGTTTTTTTTAATCAATCTTTATATCCGGTCCTATATATAATTTAATGGTACATTCAGATTGATTAATTATAATGTATAAAACACACCTACACACACATCGAAACCAATAAATTATTAGTAAATTGTCCTTGTGTGTACATAATCTTCTACATATATAAGGTGAATTCGTTTTGGCGCGTATTATGAATAAAATGTTAAATAAATTAAAAAACCGCAAAATCAGCCCTATTAATAAGCATAATGCATTAACAGTTATTTACAATTGTTATCAAAACATATGATTTAAAAACTCTCTCTCACTATAAAGGCACCTTGCCATTAATCTAATCTAATAAACCTTCCCCTTTAAACAATTACACGGCAGTGATCTGTAACTTCTGGAAAGGCTATTAAATAGTCTTTGTTTTAAGCGGGTTAACAATAACGTGTATAAATACGAATTAACTTATCATACTTGAGAGAACGGCTTACATAACTCTATATTGCAGTTAAAAATTTCCATTAAAAAAAAAATCAATGTCGCTACAACCTTTTTGTAAATTGAATAGGCAAGTAGGTGATCAGCCTTCTGTGCCTGACGCACGCCGTCGACTTTTTGGGTCTAAGGCAAGTCGGTTTCCTCACGATGTTTTCCTTCACCGTTCGAGCTAATGTTAAATGCGCACATAGAAAGAAAATCCATTGGTGCACAGCCGGGGATTGAACCTACGACCTCAGGGATAAGCGTCACACGTTGAAGTCACTAGGCTAACACTGCTCGATCCTCAAATTTCCATTACTAATAATTTTTTAAGGCAAAACACTGGGACTTGTATAAAGTCAACTATTTTATAAAAAAAATGTTTAATTTTACAGATTTCGACGCAACTAGATGGCTATTTCGATGAGGCCGCTTAGCTCCATCCACGTTGGAGATTCGTTTAAGAAACGAACCGTTAAAAACTCTGTATACTATTGTTTAATCGAAATCGTGCTACATTGTTATGTTTAAGCATATTTATTATTTATGAATATATAGTGGCCTTATCATGTGCTTTTTATTTATTAAATAAAATGCTGTTAAGTTATGAAAAGTGTATGTTAGTACGAGTGTGGGTTTCATAGGAATTTAGATCATATTGTTACGATCTAGGGGATCGGATAGAAAATGCCGTAGATTTATTTCAAGGGCTTTTTTCTTGATAAATCAATGAGGAATTTATGAGCACAGATTATTCGAAGAAATGCACCTATTACACACAAAAACAGTCGCTAATTACTTAATTATGCACAGAGTACTTTAACACTTGTCTTCACTTTATCGTTTCGGTGTTTATCTCTTGATATCGCATTCGAAACTAAAACGGTCGCGTTTCGGCTCGCTTATATATCCCTGGGAATTTTTTTTAACAATGTTCGAGAACTCTAGGCGGGATTGCTACTGAGTAATGATTGCACAATTCTAGAACGTCCGTACGTTTTGTCGCACATTGCCGTATGTCCTTGTCGTAACGGCATTTTACAGTGCTCAGTCTAGCTTCGAGAAGGTTCCGATCTTCCGATCGGAATGATCTCTATCGCGTATCATTCCGTCAACCTAGAAAATTCGGTCTAGAATATTCTTTCATCAAAGAGGTATAACTAGGCCACTCAGTCGAGTGGTGTAGTCACTCATGGTCAGAAACTGCCAGAAAAAATGTTATAGCTTCCTGAAAACTAGGGTAACATGGAAATTAAAATTTTCTATTATGAAACCCTCCCTCTCTTCCCTCCCTCTCTTGAAACGGTCAGAAATCACTTTTCAGCCTGCTGAAAAGCTCTCTAATAACGTCTTCGTAACAATATGTTATTTTATCTAATAAAAAAATTGAGATGCAACAAAAAGTTAGATAAAACTTGTCAATGATAATAACTCCAAATATAAATAAACTAAATCAATGAAGTCGTCAATCGTCGGAGTTTTAGAGTCCTTGAAATAGTCCAAACGAGCCTCGTACGATTGCAATACACCACGCAAGTGTAGACGATTGCAAAGCTTTCCAAGGAAACGTTTCTGAACGGTTTCAATAGTATTTACGTGCATTGTGGTGACCAGATTACAGTCCATACTCTAAAATACTACGAACAAGTGATTTGTAAAGAGTAACTGTACTTTGAACGTCAGTAAAGGATGAAGCGGACCTTAATCCAAACCTAGCATTTTATTAGCCTTGTTGGCAATTGTTTACGTGTGCTCACTGAAATTCAGTTTTTGATCTAAAATTACCCCGTGATCTCTAGAAGAATATTTACGAACTAATGTTAAGTTTTGTATGTGATAAGAAAATTCCATTATAATGGTCTTTTTTGTATATGAGACTGTATGACATGTATTGACATTTAATTTCATCAAATTATTAAGACATCATGTGTCTAGTGCAGGCAGATCGTTCTGGTGACCAATACAATCATTTAGGTCACCAATTGTTTTGTAGAGTTTCAGATCATCAGCATAAAAGAGATGCTATTATTTTGAAAGTATATAAATCCGGAGACAAATCTAACGTATGCAACTATAGGCCAATTTGTATTGTAAACACTTGCTAAAGTATTTGAACTCGTCATATACAATAAAATGTATAGTTTTATTAAATCCTTACTTGTTTCAGGGTTGGTTCCAGCCTGGGTTTGTGTCACATAAGTCTACAATCACTAACCTTTCTGAATATACTAATTATCTTTATGAGGCAATGAATCATAGAATGCAAGTTGATGTCATCTATACTGACTTTCAAAAGGCGTTTGACAAAGTCAACCATCAGATCCTTATTCGGAAGCTTTCAGATTGTGGTATACATGGAAGTTTGAGATGGGTTACTAGTTACATTAAAAATCGCACACAAATTGTCGCAATTAATATCTTAATGCCTGTTGCGCAACAGGGAAAAAGTATCATACTCGTACATTTAATTACTGAGACCCTTGTACAGCTTTGGCAAGAGACTAGAAGGTTCGAGTCCCCGAAGGGAGTTGGGCCAATCTCTCGCCAAATCCGGCAATGTGCTCTGACTTTGCCTTAGCGATTTCTCGTTTGAAGGACCAAGAACCTGAATTATATGCTTCTGTATGTTCACTGGTTCTTTTTTTAAAATTGATAGTGGGCCTACCTCCCCGGCGACGTACGCCACGGGGCCGAGGAAGCTAAGCTAAATAATTTATTCAGTACACGTTTTATTTATTGAATATGTTACATATATTTGAATTGGACATGGGTGGGGTAATTTTGCTATTTGATACAATAATTTTCCCTCAACCACCTCGGTAGAGTCAGGCAGTCAGGGAGGTTAAATAGGTCCCTCCCTTCAAGCGTCCCGAGGCGACAAGAAAAGATATCCTCTCTGACGTACACGCAAGCTCCCGCCGGCGGCACAAATGAATGTTCCAATTTGTACTCCGGGCAGGAGAGGTAGGAAGTGTCAGCCTGAGTCTCAGTAAGGAAGAATAAGGCCGGCTTCGTAGTTTCTAGGTGAAAGTGAACCGCGTTGAGATTAGAATTGAGCCCCCTAACATTGGTAACGTTCACTGACAGCGTGTAAGGGGTTGCCTTCGGTAAATTCGTCCGTTTGCCCCGACAAAGGTTGTTCAGACAGTTTGAATTTTGTGACAGCGATAATTTAATTTAAATTATAATCATCAGCGAAGATAAGGATATTATAATTGTTAACGCTACTAATGATGTCAAAAAGGTATGGATTGTAACGAGCAACTAATGTGTTTAAAATATTACCTTCCATCGGTAAGTTCCTATTTCGATCCAGAAAATAGTTTGCCGTTTGCAGTGCAATGTGGTCGAAGATGTGTAGACTTAGAATATTTAACGTCTTGACGTTCAGCGTTATTCTATTCATATGAATATTAATGGTATATAAACACAAAGGTATGGCTATATACAACCCTTAATGATATTTAAGAGCTACTTCGTTTAATTTTGTCAGCCTAATTCTATAAATCGCTACATTGTGAGCTTACTTTTTTTTTATAGAACAGGGTCAAACGGGCAGGAGGTTTATCTGATGTTAATGATACCGTCGCCCATGGACACTTAATGTTTGAAGGCGAGTGCGTTGCCGGCCTTTTAAGGATTGGTACGCTCCATTCTTGAAGGACCCTAAGTCGAATTGGTTCGGAAATACAGTTGGCAGCTGTTTATTCATAGCATTATTTTCCCGTATTGTAACCATACAATATATTTGTTAATAACAGCCACTTGCAGCTGTCAGATGCTAGATACGGATGAGGTATGGTGTAATGAAAGCACAAAATATTGTTGAGAATTTATTTTTTCACTTTTTACAAATAATACAATTATAGACTAACCAGATCTAGACTAACAATTATAACTTATCTTTCTAATAATGTTTACGCTGTATTGTAAATAAAAGTGATTTACTTTCTATGAATAAGGGGGCTAATTTATATTTACTATACACAAAAATACTAAATAATGTCAGTCTTGGATTTTCTTGTTTCTTGCCCTCAAACGCGCTGGCCACTGCAACAAGGTTTTAATTGACAACGAACGTAAATCCAAAAAAATCCGGACGAAAGAAAACACTTTCGAAAAAATATTGTAATTCAACAGCGTCTAAACCAAACTCTAGATTTAAGCACAATATTGGATTTTTCAAAAATGCATTCTAACTCCCCTTAACTTAGTGAAGAAATAAAAAAATAGCACCTTTTTAATTCAACACAACAAATTAAACCTGTCATTTATAATTCACTAATAAACGTAGTATCAGGATCATAATGATCAATGGCCTTGGGTGAGCTTACCTCGCCTTTTAGCTGCTTGTTTTAGGAATCGTTTGTAAATCGAAAATTAGCAGTGTTTAAAAAGATTTCGCTTTACAATTGTACTACGTGAATTGTATATTTTTTGGCTCTATAGAGACGTAGATAAATTATGGAAAATATATATTGACTTGAAAGTAACTTGCAACATAAAAAGGGAATTCTTTTACCAAACTTTTGTCACATACAAATTTAAACATCAAGAATTAATTGAATATTGAATGATACTGACAATTTTATTTGCCCCCATTGCCTGCGACTTCATTTGCACGTATTAGCACGCGACTTAATTTGCTCATTGCACAATTGATTGAATTTATCTCAAAATGTTGAGAACAAATTTGTAATTAACTTTTATTATCTGTAATAACCAAAAGAAGATTTGCACAATTTTTTTAAAATGAAAAATGTATTACTTACAGAATGCAAATCCTCTTTAGCTGGTTGGTTCGATAGTTTCCAAGCAAAATCACGTTCAATAGTCTTACGTCAACGTCAGCTTTATCGATGTTATTAATGTCGAAACTTTACCAATACCCTTATCGACAAACTGGGACATCACTAAGTTGACTCGATATACCTCCTACCGATTAGTGGCGCCCTCTCCTGCGTTTGCGGCCTCGTTCTGCTGAACTCTAACGAACAGATTTGTTTCATCGTCATTATAGCTAAATTATTACTGGCTTACGATATTATATTTTTTGAAGGTTAAATAAATTTTCTAAGGTAGCAAAATATATATTTCTAAATTATTTATAATGATACCGTATCACATAATATCGTAAGCACAATGCCCTGGGAACAAATTAACGTGTAAATTATGATTTGACGAACTCAAGAATAACTAAACTTTTAAAATACTAGCGATTTTATTTGCGGCATAAAACTTTTTGCCCTCAAATTCAGAGACAAGATTGAATGCTAAGTGGGGCTCCCGTGTGTCAAAAATATATTGGATCTTAACACGAGGGAGTCATAGTTAGCGCTAAGTTGCGACTCAGAATATACACCTTAGACAATGACATTTTAACAAACGCAACTTTCCATATGCCAGATATTGTATGGAAATAGTCATGTGACAAGCACGTGGTCTACAACTTATGGTTAAGGAGGCTTTGAATTAAGGAAGATTTGTTTGGAGTTTTGTTTCTATAAATATAGAAATGGAAGCTAAAAAAGGTAGGATTTGGGAAAAAATTGCATAATCTTGAAATATTCGCAAACAGCAAACATATCGAGCGATCTAAATTAGGGTTTGAGTTGTCATTTTACCTTTGCAAAGCTTAAATTTTTTTTACTAATAAAGATTGAATAACGCGATGACTTAATTTTCTAATTATAATTTGATTTTATGACATCAAACTCCAATCTAGGTTGAAGATATATCAAAATTATAATTAAAGTAGGCGTTTAACATTGTTGATACGAAATACTATCCATAAACATTGCAGTTCCATCAGAAATTGTTTGTCAAAAATTTCATAAATTTAAACCTATTAAACACAATTCTTTACATATTATAAACAATGGTATAATTTAAATCTAGTATAAAATCTTAGATCTGTCAAACAAATTTTTTGGTATTAAATTTTATAAATGTTCCTGAAAATTTTGGTTTACCTTGATAGCCCGAGGTGGGGTTTTGTTCTTAGCTGGTGCCTTGCGCGGCTGCTTTGGAAGCTGGTCTTCATACGGTGTAAACGCACAAGGCAGAATTCTTCGATGTCTGAAAACGTATTTTTGACGTGACGTATTAAATCGATTGACGCCGGCTGTACGCCCGAAAACGCATGACTTTGTGTCCCGTTACGCTCATTGTACGCTTGCGCCGCATCTAACTCTCTCTTTGAATCCATACAAAATAGTGATATTTCGTTAAAAATTATTCAATTTTAATTATAAAACTATGCAATCATTTCATCAATGTTTTGTTATGACATTGTCACGTGAAGCCATTTTAGTTCTCTTTATTTGTTCATCCTTTAGGGAGATGTTTATTACCATTTATTCAAAACCCATTAAATTAATACAAATTTTTGAACATATTTTGATAATCTTAGTAAAGAAATAATACATACTTATGTATAGGCAACAGGTCGTCGCATAGCGTCGGTGGTACTTTGACGTCCGCGGACTGATCGGCCGGCGCAGGCGCATCAACATCTATGTTTAGTACCAGCGAATCCGCATTCGACTTGCCGGGTCGGTATAGCATTGCGTTCGTTCCGTGGCTTGGCTAAAAATGAAAAAGGATCAGACATAATAATGCAACAAACTTAGTTATGTATCAGATTTATATACAGGTGAGCAGTGTTGATCAGCGGAGAACATACTGTTTACGAAAATTAAAAATTGTAAGGGCGAGTTAAACTCAATGGTCCTAAAGAAAGTAATTGTATTGTTCTTCTCGATACAATATTGATTACATTACAGTAGGTAAATACAATATGAGGAACCTAAAAGAATCGCTAAGGCATAATTTGAACGACGCGGTGAAGATAAGCTACTGAAGATCCACGAGCAGATAACTTGGAGGGCTATCACAGATCAGTCTAGCTAGCGAATGCCACGAAATTATTATTTTTTTGTAAGGAATCTCGCTGTTGGCCTTAAGGCATTTTACAGCTCAGCTCGGGCTGTTTTGGCGTTAATCCCACGGCTAGCGCAAGGGCGTCTCCTGTGAGACCTCGGCTCGTGGTATCGCGGGGTGGTCAATCGCTTGAAGGACAGGACGGAAGCTCACTCGAGTAAACAAAGGACGTAGTAAAGGTCCTTCCCCGGTGAAGGCGGTTTTTTACTCTAATCTGATTATGTGCCACGAACTTGTTCTGACTTCCTATTATCTATTAGATCCTTACATATGAAATTGGCGTTTTGTATGGGAGGAACAAAAAGTCGAATATTTTTAAATATAATATTTAATTAATCAAAGTATGAACCATTGTTTTCTATGCACTTTTACCTCACTTTGATCTCATAGGTAGTTCATTGATCCCTTTACTAAAAAAACCAGTCGGTTGGGAATCAATAACATCTATGAAGGCGATTTGGACTGCCCCATTAGAGTTAAATTTTTTCCCTTGCAAGAAGTTGTCCAAATTTCGAAAAAAAAAATGGTAATCTGTTGGAGTAAGGTCTGGGGAGTACGGAGGTTTTCGCTTGGGGCAGGATTTGGCTGGCTGGCCAGGATCCAACCATTGCGTTGACCGCTTCCGATTATCGTACCGTATCGATTCCAGAACGAAAACGTTGGAACCAAAAACGAACTGTGTTTTCTTTTGCAACATGACCGCCATACACATCATTCACCCTTTGAGTCATTTCCGCAGCACTAGTGCCACGGCGGAACTCGTACTCGTAAATAATGCGATACTTTAAGTTTTCCATTTTGTAAAATGAGTGACGCAAACAGAAAAAACACAAGAAAAAAACAAATGAATGACGGTCATCGAAGCACAAATACATGAGTAAATAGCTGTACAAATTTGAATTTGGAATTCCTTACCAAAGAGGAGATTCAGGTGATTAAAGTGGCCAGTACGAAATACGCCAATTTCATGTGTAAGGACCTAGTAGAAGCCGCGTGCATCTATGTGTGCGTTGCGAGTACGCGTCTTGGTCGTAGTGTGATATTGTTTAGGCCAACGCGAGTCGTCAATACAATAAAAATTGTACACTCCAATTTTAGTTTTTACAGGGAATTTTTTTCTTAATTATGCAGATTAGGTACTAAATTGACGTTTTTAACAATGCTTTTTTTAAAATCTGATTCAAAGAAAACTAGGTTTGATATTCGTATTCGTTAAAGTAGTAGTCCTTGCATTCCATTTAAAAAAAATGATAGAAATAAATAAATTACTTTCTTATTTGTGAATCGCGTTTTAACATCTGATTTACTTACATCATGTTGAAGTATGTAATTGCCAGGTAATAGACCCTGAAGTTGGTTCAATGTGGTGTGTAAAACGTCAGCTATATGTGGCAACATTTCGCCATGTTTCTCGCTCCACTCTGTGGAACTCAATTTCTCCATTGTCACTATTTCACCTGACGAACCGTCTATTCGAACTGAAATTTGTTTAATTAATTCAGATTTGTTTTAAACAAACACAAAATCTGTTCGTCTAATAAACAGTTTTCCCTATTAAAAGTTTGAAGAAGACTCCTAGTTTTTGACAAATATACCGCGTGATCAAAAATGTATAGAAGTATATTATAAAACATTAATTTTATTACGAAGACTAAAACCGGCATGCAAAGCCAGTAAACACTAACACAAGATATGAATTTAAGATTGTTTGATTAAATAAATAAACTATTATAAATAAAACAATAAAGCCAATTATAAAAATATGGTACATGTATAATATACATTCATAAAATATTTTAAAATCTCTTAATAATAATTTTCCCTTCTTTTCAGTCGATTTGTGACATAAAAAGTTGTCTCTAGAGACATCATGACCACGTATAGAGCCTCTCGACTCACCTTTAAGAAGACTTGCCTTCCGTCTTAAGTAAAGCGAGAGTGCAATAGCGGCGACCTTATGGCGCGAGAGCGAGACAGCACCACACTCAAGTTGATACTCGGGAATCGGCTCCAATACTATTTCTCCTGTGCCGTGCTGCAATAATTTACCAAAATTTCATAGAGATATTTTCTGGACATTAAAACTTGACATTGTTGTGACTTCGTATGAAATTGTATACATGTTATAATTGTTAAGAACAAAATTATCTGATTTATCAGGCTTTATATTTTTATAATGATTTTTTATTCCTAACCACCAATTCAGCCAACAGTTTTTAATGCAAACTTACTCTAACGCGATGTTCGCAGTGTACGATAATATCATGTCGTTCACCCGTGACTTTGTTGCGTACCCGCCATTTCTTGTACGAGCGCGGAGGCGGGACTTCGAATATTGTGTCTGAAATCATTCAAATAAAAAATATAATTTCTGCACCTACAGAACTTCACTGGCTTGTGAAACTTATTTTATAGTAACTGGTATGTTGCAAAAAAAGAAAAGAAAATAAAACTAAAATTTAAAAATGGAATTATTTGAATTTTGAATGTATAAAGCAATTAATGGCCAGTAATTTTCAATTAAAGTCATTCTAATATTAGAAAAACTCTCGCCGCTGTTGAAATAACTCTTTAATTATTAAGAAATTCAGATTTACAGTATTTACCTTTACAAGTACAAACATACGGTCCTATATTTTTTTTATTTGTAGAATTCTCGTTATTGTTAGCGTTACTTTCC
The DNA here is from genome assembly GCF_905147105.1 of Pieris brassicae. Taxonomy (NCBI): domain Eukaryota; kingdom Metazoa; phylum Arthropoda; class Insecta; order Lepidoptera; family Pieridae; genus Pieris; species Pieris brassicae. The sequence continues at coordinate 18,572,374 of NC_059670.1, read as the reverse complement.
TTCTCATTATTGTCTTTAAGCTCCTCAGTCTGTGGCTCGCCCTCTTGTAAATCGTCACCTGTAATATTTTTATTTATTATTTTCTTTTTAAAAAATCACACTCAAATCCTCAAATAATGTAAACATTAGACCATACCTATACTACAGATAAAATACTATTACCTTCGTCTCTGCTTGGTGCGCCCTCTATAATGAACTACTGAAGTTATTTTCGTTGACTAAGTTTTTGCAGTGTAAAACAACAAAGTATTCAATTAACTTAAGTTTATTACTCATAATCAAACTTTTTAACTTTCTGCCTAAGCACTCTACAAGAAAATAAATCATACCAGTGTCGATGCATAAGTTGTCCTCATCGTCACTGGATGGCTCCAAGCCTTCCTGAACATCCATACTACTAAAGATTAACGACTCCTCCTCTGACGATGCTTGCTGGCTTATTAACCTGGATCTTTCTGATAAACTGGGAAAATAGTAGAAAATTTAATTTGACAAGTGTTTCAGAAAAAAAAACGGACCATTTATTAAAATTGTCGGGCTTAATAAAATTAATGTAATAAGGTTCTTGTCGGCTCCTTACCAAGTTTAAAATAAAATTGGCTTTGACGATAAATAATTTGTATTACAGATATAAACGTGATTTTATGAAATGATTTATATAGTCTGCGCTTGTTAATTTAATTCGAATCCATTCGATTTTTGAACTGTGACACATTTTTGAATTTGGAACAGTATAATAAGTAACCTATACTTACGGCACAAGTGCATCTTCAAGTAGATGGTGAAAAGCTTTGTATGTCCGTTGAAGCACTGACTCTTTTTTGATAGAGAACTCGTTACCTAACACAACTACATTTGATCGCTCGCCATCTAAAATTATCACATTACGATTTCTGTAAAATTTTACACACAACAATTATTTTGACATAAGAGATAACGAAAACCATCTCCTTTCACGTTTTTGTTTCCTAAATTAATTAAAGTTCAAATTGTTAGGTAACATTTTACCTGGATTTCTCGTTTATACGAGAAATCATATGACCATCTATAAAAACGTTATGCAATTGTTTCAAACACCTTTCCTTTAAAATATTCGAGGTGATATGACATGAGACATTTATAAGACGAAATAGTTCAGTCTTAGAAAATTCAGTAAAAAAAGACACACGGCATGGCGCCAAAACCCACCGCACATATGAGATAGTAAATTTTTATTTTCGACACAGATAAGTCAAAATTCAGGCACATTGCATTTGAAAAAAGAACGCAATGTCCTTTAACTTACTTGAGTCTATGGCTTCACTGACGCAAACAGTTATATGCCAAGGTTGATCAATTGTAAGTAGACATTTAAGCGCACTCTCACTGGCAATGTACTGTGCACCTTGCTCCAAAGCGTATTGAGCTAACTCCCTCTCTATCTCTGTTTTTGGTAGAATTGATACTAACTTTTCAGCTGAAATTATATTTTTCACTTTATTCATCATATTTCTATAAATAAAATATATAAACTATTTGTTCCAACTAATCAGCATAGAGGCATAGAATAAAAAATCGGCTACTTTTAAAGTTATTTTTTTTCAAGTAATTGATGCCATCTGTCCATAAAGTCATAATAGTCTGTCATGCAAAGGTTTTGGCCAACAGTATTATTTTTTTAAGTTATTTTTTTTTCAATGTTAATATCTAACTTCCAATTTTATTAGCTACTTAATACTATTATCAAAGTACTATTGTTTAACATTTTATTTAACATATATAAAATATAGATAATAATTTCAAGAAATTATATCAATTAGAGAATTAACTTACTTGGTAGAATAAATCTACAAGGATGTTTATTACAAGGCTCAGGCACGGAACAATTTTTTACAATTAAAATTTTTTCCTCAATTGCTTCATATTGAATTTCTGGCATATCTAAGTTATTAACCTAAAAATATATATCTTTTTAGTAACTGGGCAACAATTATCTCGTGTCTAATTTCTTACTACTTAATGAACTCTTGCTACAGGTGATCTTCCTCTGTATTTAACACCAAGGTATAAACCCAAAAATTAGGCTAAATATATCAAATTAGAAACTCAGATAATCAATTCATATATTTATAGTGTACAATCCATACATACGATAGGTATGTTTATATATTTCTTAATTCATCTAAATCCATTTTTTACTAAACCTATAGCCATTATTTATTCCTATAAAATATTAACAAAATTAAGACCAACTTTAAAATTTTGTTTATTTTAATTACAGCCTTCTGTTATGATATAAACAGTGTGATACGATTGCCTTGCAACTTACTCTTGAAATACTTACATCAATTAAATCTTCACAAAAAACCATTTCATTGTAGTTTTCATTTTTGCCCTCAAGTGGTATTTGAGCTGCTAGGGTATACAATTTTGGATAACATTGAAGTTCACTAGCATTTAATTTAAAATATGCTTCATAGACTAACTCTACTGGTGGCTTGGGTCGTAATGCCCTAACACAATGTTCTGTGATCCATAGGTTTTTAGCCCAGGCTATAAATTCTTTCTGTTCTTGTTCATAGAGTGGTTTTAATTCCTGTAAAAATATCACAATTTCTTAAATATAAATTTTTTACTCAACTCCAAATTAACATTTACCTAACATTATTCTTAACTTAATGCCTTATTTGCCTAATATAACATCATAATAATGGAGTTTTTAAAATAAAACATAACCTTATTTAAATAAAGTAATTATTGATTTAAAAATATATTAGAAGCAACAACATTAAACAAGTACCAACCTCAAATAGTCTAAAATCTATCTTAGTAGGTCTCGGGAAAGTTTTCTGTGGAAGAACATGTGAATGGTTTGCACAAATAACTTTGAGAAGTTGTGTTTGTTGATTGGGCTTGAGACTCGACAGTTTTGGATATTTTGGACATCCTCTAAAACCTGGCACAAAAATATGGTTGTTCCTTTCATTCTGTAAGCAGAAATATAATTTTATGCACAACTAACATAACAAATTTATTTGATAATTAAGTTTAATTGAGATTAGATAAAAAGACATCTAAATTTATCAATACTTCGAGGCAATTCTTTGAATCACTTACACAAGTTAGGTTACTATTCTATATATATTATAAGCATGAGCATCTATTTATTGTTTTGAAAGCTTGACTATATAACAAATTCGAAAATGAAAACAAATAGAAAGTCATCTTTTCTCTGTAAAAGTATTAAAAAAAGTAAAGTAGTGTTTTAGTTTTGAGTTCATTGATGACAAACCATACAAGTTATATTATTCATATTAATTGTAGTTCATAATTTAAAAAAGTAAATAAGGAACTACAGTCAAAACCGTTTACAACAACATCGTTAAGAACAATATAACAGTTATATTGACCAAAATAAAAGGTCCTGGCTGAATTCTATTGTATTAAGTTCTTAATAACAACTATTGGTTTTTATATCGATATAACAGATTTTGACTGTAGTTAAATAGTATAAAATAATTACATATTTCTTTTTACTGAAGATTTCATCCCAGTTAATAACTTCTTGCTCCTCATCCTCACTGCTGGATATTAAGGGATCGTGAAAGTTATTTTGAAGAATTTTCTCCGTAACACTATTTTCCAAGGCCTCAGAAGTTAGGAAATATTTATCTGTCTCCGGCTGAAAATTTGTCCTACAACAATGTATGATTTAAACATGGGGGTTTGTGTACTTAAGGTTATGTTGACCATTGTTCATTTTCCATTTAAGCATACTGATTAGATACGGGATTTTAACTACAAACCAATCGAATTGCAATATTTGTTCCATGATGATAACATGTGCTATGAAAAGTGCATTTCAGTAGTTGTTTTCATGAATTAACCTCGCATACAGGCTCCAGACACTAAAATCAATTACGGTTATTCTTGTTGTAAGAAATATATATTTAGATTACTTTTCAACTCATAAGTACTGAAAGTACTAAGTGGAACCACTAAATTGAAGATAGAAAAACCAAATCCAAATTCTAAACACAATACAGAATACTTGTTATTAAATAATTGTATTCTGTCAAGAATCAAGATAGCTGACAAATAACAGTGACAGTAGTTAACAGCTTATTAATAAAATCTATGTGAGAGGATACAAAGATACAGTTAAACAACTCTAAATCTGACCTTAAACTGCTGAACTCTTTATTTAAAATTATGTTCCTATAACGTAAATTAGATTAAAACTTGAATATTAATAAATTAAAGAATAATACGTCGAAGCAACTTGAATAATATTGTCAAGGAAGGAAGGTTCTTCCTTCGACCTAAAGCGGGGATCCTCGAGCTGTCTAACCACTAACGAGGCCGGAATACTCTAGCAAGAGCCTATTATCGTTACATAATAGTAGCGGACAGTAAGACTGGCTGGCTGTGACTAGTGATTGATGCTGAAGGAAGAACGGATGAAGTTGTACGTCCAGGTATTCAGAAGTAGGGTGAAGGGTGGTGTCCTGCTCTCGAGTTAACTGTAAACTTCGAATTAATTGTAATTATTCCAGCCGTAGATTGTAGACCTGATGCTAAAATAAGATATATGACGTCATTTTTCGTAGAGAAACGTTTTGGCGGGATTTTAAAAGTATGTTTGATTGATTAAAATTTTAAAGAGAATATATATATACTATTTGTATAGGTTACATAGTTACTAATGAATCTGATATGATTTTCAAAATCTCGTCATATAGCCCATCACCGTTAAAACCCGTCGCATACTTATTGCTACAAAAAGGCAGAAAACGAAATCGCCACAAACGTATCAACAATAATTTACTCTAATCTAATTTTTAAGATTTTGAACTAACATAAATTATTATAGCGGAGACTAATATTTAAAATGTACGTAACATAAAATAAATATTTATGTATCGTCGAGGTCTTTATTGTAGCTTAAGTAAGTACAGTAATATTATTAAAAAATATTAATAACTTTTCCAATTATGTAATAATCATATTATTTCAGTAATTTTTCGCCTATTTCTTAATGTTCTGAATAATTGCGTCAAAGGTAAATAACCTAATATACGCTACATTCCCTTTGCGTATTATTCGTTTACAGCTAAATTATACAAGGAATAAGATTCAAAGTAATAAGAGCATAAGCCAGAGAGCATAAATCAGATGCCATTAACGAATTTGGCTAATTCAGTAACATCGGGAGCAGGCGCCGAGCCAAATGCTCAGCTTTTTGGTGACATTAGGTATCCGTGCCCACGTCTGAGTAGCAAAAACAAACAATTTTGACTATGCTTTTGATATAAAACCATTCAGATGATTACAACGTAAATGGCTTTTGTAAAATAGCTGTGGGCTATTAATTCTGAACTATATGAAACATCAAAGAAAGATGTAATTTTGCTAAAGCCTACATTACTGATCCTAACCAGTTTATTTTTGTGATCGGTTCTACAATTAATGTTTTGGAAATTTAATATCTGTTGCTATGTAATATCTGACCTTCGATTTCCGTATATGTTTCGTGAACATGTGTTTTACTAATAGGCAAATAGGATGAGCTTCTGATCCTCATACACGCCACCGACTATTTCGATCTAAAGCATATCGGTTTCCTCACGATGTTTTTTTTTCACGTATGTTTCACCTGCTTTTTTATATGTCAGTTTTTGTATAAGGTAACGAAGTGTGAATAAACAAATAAGTGTTAAATGGAAACATAGACCGACAGTCCATTGGAGCATAGTCGGGGTTAGAACCTACGAGCTCAGGGATGGTCTGGCTACCTACATATACCTAACTTTATTTACCGTAATAATTAATATTTCAAATCTCAACAATCATTGAAAATTGTGAGAGACCCACCCCAGAGGTCGTGCCTTCAGCTTACAGCTATGCATCACTGAACATTATTTTATGAATATTAACACTCGCCCTACAGTGGATGCAAACATACCAAGAAAAGCGGCGTGCCTTAAAATGTGAGTGTCTATGGGCAGCGGTATCACTTAACAGCTAATGAGCCTCCTGCCCGTTTGCCCCTTTTTATGCCACGTTTTATTTTTATATAAAAAATAAGGCTGAGTTAAAAATACCAAGAAACAATCAAGGAGGATAGGGACGGAAATTGTTACTTTAACTCGTTTATGTTTAGCGTCAAAGAAGTTAATCTCTGCACTAAAGTAGCATAGTGCTCTTTTACATGCAACTTTAAATTTTGTCGAGAGTATCAAAGTAGAACTCTTACTGATTCTTAAATGTTCAATGTATTTTATAATACTATTGAATAAGGTTATAAATTGACTTGAAATACCGATGCAAAAAGAGATTGATTGAAGAATTTCTTCTAATTTATGAAAAAGGTCTTAGTGGGGACGGTGGGGGAGGGGGTTGAGTTAATGAAATAAGAACACTAGCTAATGGAACTCAAAAAAAAAAGGTTTACAACTCATTCTGCAAAACATGGGCTTAACCGAAACCTTACAAAAAAAATGTATGCCAAAATAATTAGCAAGCATTGTAGGTGGGAAAAAAGAAGTTTCAGTCCGGTAAAAAGTAAAACTCAATTTAAAGATGCAAAAACAGCATATATAGAACTGAAATGGCATTTGGTGGGATATGGAAAGCAAATAAAAGGAATGATGGACAGATAAGATAACCTAGAGATGTAAAAAAACGCAATGGAAGGCATGTGAGTCGTTGGCAGGACGACATAAGAAGGGGTAGAATGGTACAGAATAGCGAAGGACAACGCGACATTCGGAGGACGCCTTTGTCGAAAGACAAGCTGATTAGTGGTAATATTAGATTATATTGTAAAAAATACCATAAACCAAGTACAACAGTTAAGACTTAAAACATAGAATTGTACAAAATGTTTTATTTGGTCTTAAAGGTTATATAATCAAAAATGATTTCATATATGTCACGTGACGGTAGGAAACGTATTTATATATGGCCAATATTAGCGTTATTTGACATAAAAATAATATTAAGTATTTGTTAAATTGGACTCCATAAAAATATACTTTATAGTCTTTGATATTTTGGACGTTATCGATTTATATTTATATATATATATATATTGTTTTCTTGGGAGATAATAGTTATGGGAGCAATTTCACGTTGTAAGACAAAATAGCGATCTGTCCCGAGTCCAATTACTTATTGGTTGCCTAGACTGATATCTATAAATCTACTATAATATTATCTAGATAGAATGCATAAGGATTGAAACACAGATCTTGATCAATGTCAAGTATCTTGTCAAAGTGACAGCTGTCATATAATAGAGGAATTAAATATTAAAAATCATGAATTGAAATACCTATACCGTGTTATTACAGACTATACCAATATACATTATTACCTAGAATAAACTTAAAACACGTATTCTACATCAAACGCATCTGCGAGAACCGAACCAACTGTTTAATATCGACATTAAATGGAACAGAATTGCAATTCACGCTGCATCTCTTTGTAACACAGAACCCAATCAGGGATACGTCGAGGTGTCCGGAAAACGAAGCGCTATTATAGCGTACTTCTTTTTCGCAACGCGTCAATTGCGCCGCGTTCCGACCAATCGAAATCAAATTGCTATCTCCCTATTTACAATTAAGAATCTCCTGCGATACATTGCATGTTGCCCGTACATTCCTTTCGAATTCTCGCTCAAAGGGAGCTTTGGTTGCAGAAAAAAATCTCAATTTAATATAACTGTAGTGTAGTATTGAGGTTGATTCAAATTAATCATACGATACTATTTTGCAAGAAATGTGTTATCATAATTGAGATGTCCGCTGCTCAAAATTGGATACGAATGCAATATTTCATTATTATTGGAAATCTACTTGAAATTTATACGAACTCCAACGGCTTAAAAATTGCTCAGTAACGATTTTATACTGAGTTACTCTTTAATTGTTTGTGAGTATTTACTTAGTCTGGCCATAAATACTGTTATAATTGAAAATTACCAAAATATTACATTTGAATTTAGAATGTCATTTTTATATTATCCTCATTTTGGCGCCAGAATGAGTTTGATATAAAAGTTATTATGATTTATAATGATTTGGAGTCCCTATCACACACAATCCGTACGATTGGAAGTGAGGAATTTTCCCATGGAAAGTGTGCGTGCTTCTATTGATATTTGGCCTCAACGTTTAAAGGACTGTGTTACAGCCAATGGAGACCACTTCGAATAAGCTTTTATATTTTAAATTGTTTTACATGAATGTAATCATTACTCTAATACACTGTAAAAGTAATAAATGTTATTTGCGATTGAATTTTTTTTTACTTTGTTTCAGTATTTATGGCTAGACTACGTACAGTATGTTACTTTAAACTTTCAGATCAAGGATTGGTTTATTTAAATAAATCCATAATGTCACGATTAAAATTGTCGCATCAAAGCGTTTAATTAATTATGAAGAGTGAGGATATGTCGTGACCAGACAGCAGGACAATGGACTTCCAGACTCCTTTGTGATTGTCATCGAAAATGCCTCTGCAAATTTAGAGGAGTGTACGCTTTCATTCGTAGCTCCTGAGCTACGGCGTAGAATCTACGGAAGTATGTTTAACTTTGTAATCCTTAAGATATCGTGTTTTTGTGTAAAAAAATGGAAATTATGGTTACAAAAGGTAAATCGTTAATAGAAAATTTTATAATAAGGCCATTGGGGTTACAAAAAGTTGTATATGACAAGAATATGTAGTGATACTAAGCTGTTTCATCACATCGTAAACATACTATAATAATGAGGACGAACAAATAATGTAATAACACTGATTTAGATTTTATGAATATAAGAGTGTGTGCACCTATTTGTAATTGACTAACCGTAAAGCATTTCACGGTACAGTTATCTTTGTAAGTGGTACCCAAACTTATTGAATAGGAAAGTCGAAATCCAATAAAAAAGCTGTCAAACCCAACACAAGCGGCAGGTGTGGGTCTTATCTTTAACTCGTACGACGCCGCGAGACATTTAAACGTAGACAAACTCAGAGATTTATATATTCCTTCAATATTTACCACTATACAAAGTATTCAGTTAAAAAGTTCTTTAAATTTTACAAAAATCAAATATCAATTACAACAAATTTAGTTTCGCGTACAGCTGCCCTAAACGAATTACTCACTCCAACTTTCTGTGCAAAAAATCTACAATTTTACGAAATAGATTACGTTCCAATATTGTTCCGGGTATAAGGAAATTCCCGGAAAACGCGAGAATTGTATGCAAAATTCATTTTTAGTGGGCCGAGGTGGGTCTTGTTCCGCATTACGTCGATGCCGTAACCGCTAACATTATTTTAATAAATGATGAGCCTTTGATAACCATCGTAGAGTAAAATAAACATTATGTTGACCTCCTATGAAATGAAATATCAAAGATTCATGTTGAATCATAACAGTTGGGTTCATACGCATAACCCTATGTGCTGAGCTAAGTGATTCCATAATAAACATATAACAAATCTATTTTTTGATAGAATTTGGGTTGTTTCTTCAATACGAGAACGATAAAACGATTGTCATGCAATTTTTCGATAACACATTTATCATATATACGATTTGTTTTTTCGTCTCAAAATAGGCTTTAGTTTCGCCGATTACCTCTTCATCAACGCAAAATTTCTGTTTAGCGAGCATTCTCTTAAGGACAAAAAGTAGTTGGGAGCGATTATACATGATCGCTTATCAAAGTCTCACCCTATATCTGTCTAACCCTCAAGTTTAAATCATACTAGTATTTATTTATTTATTAACACTTCGTTACATTACAATATAAAAACTTAACATAATTAAATGAAAAGGAGGGCAACGGCCTTATCGCTTTCGAGCGATCTCTTTCAGGCAACCACTGTGAGTAAAGAAAAACATGTATCAAATTACATAGTTCTTACAAAGATTTAAATTTGTTGCTAGTCAGCCTACAATATAAACAAACTGTTTAATGAAACCAATTATTTTAGAAATTATATCTGTTAAAAATACAGAAGTACAAAAAAAAAACTGAATGTAAATAAAACTTTTATCTATTTTATTCAAGCTAAAATATCTGCTCTATGTCTCAATAACAGTAAATAGAATTTCACCCACAGGCATCGTAAATAAGATCGAAAGGGAGGTGTGAAAAAATAGAGCACTCTCGAACACTATTAATGAATTGGGCCTAGTCCTATAAATAGTGGTAAAAACATCCTTTATCTGCCCGGCCCGACTGATTACGTGGTCTTTTTGCCGATAGACTGCATTAATTTTCTAGAGAATGTTAGGTGAAACAAAAAGATTTCGTTCAATTGCCGACGGTGACCCTAATAACTCCAGCGATTGTGTTTATGGCCAATTTTTCAAGGTGACCACGGTTGCTTCTCAATTTAAAGTAAACTTTACGCAAAATATTGTATTATTATTTTTATAATTAGTGTATGTAATGTGTAAATAATTTTATTTATATCAATTGTAAACCTTTTTAGATTCAATAAATAAAAATAAAAATTATTTGTCTTTGTAAAAGTGTGACCTGTCAAACACTCAAGGAACTCCCAATGGGACATGAGTCTGAGATATTTCAGTGCCCATTTCATTGAACAAGGAAACGATCAGACGACGACCTTTTCTTAGTACAATACATATCGTGCTTTTATTGTCAATATATAGGGGCACAGCCAGAAATGTGCATATCTGGCGAACTCAGAACCTCAGGTTTGAAAGAATCCTATTTGAATAAATAACATTGTTCTTATCCGTGGGTATTACTATAAATCGTTTGAAATCCCGTTTCATTTTACACATTTTAGTACGAATGTCAAAGTATTCGATGCCAAAAACTAGGCCGATAAACATAGCTGAATTATCGACGCTACCGCTTGACAGCGCGGCATGGAGATAAGCACGGCTAACTTTTGTGAAATATTTTGTTTAAAATAAAGCCTTTTTTCATATAATTTTACTACCGTACTATACTCGAGATATGATTGTTTTTTATGTTAGGCTGTTGTATGCGTGGATATTTGTTTTACTGGGTAGAATATCATATTACAGTAAACGGTAGTCATTTTTGTTTCACGTAACTTTTACATAAGATTAAACATGTTGCATTACATCAATAATCGTGTATCTGGCCGGACCATATTATGGCATAATAATAATAAAGGCCGTTTATTACTAATATTTACATATGTTGAATATACATTTAGGTACATTTTTTGTTGTTACTCGACCTCCTTCACGTGCATTGGCCTCCTACAGCATTTTCCAAATATCTTTATCCATGGCTTTCTTTCACCATTCGCTTCTCTCTATATTTTCTGTCCACCTTTTCCACGCCATCTTTTCCTTCTTTCCCTTCCTTTCATATCATGATTTGGCCAGCTAAAATGGCCAATCATTTCGTTGCAAACAAAAAGTTAGATTCTATGTGTGAGTTAATAAATCCTAATAAATAATATTCTTCTTCGTTTAATTAATAGTATTACCATGTCTTCTGGCATATTCGAAACCTCGGAAAAAAACAGACAAAGAAAACTTTTACACACATAGTTAAATAAAATACCTTTTTGACCCCAAATGCGGCACTCCGTACTGTCTGTCACTTCAATTTGAGATTACAACGTACGATTGACCTTTGATTTGCGGCGTGAAGATTGCCATGTTGTAGAACCCGTATTTACATATTTTTGGCTTCACGCGTCCCTAAAGTTTTCGCCGAAAATTCGATTATACTCAAAGATATCTCAATAACAATTCCCTGGGTATTCGATTCGGTAGCAATATTTTATTTTCCACGTATATTCAATTCTTTTTGGTTTGTTTCTGTTTTATTAAGATCGGTGTATTCAAGCGTACCTACTCGCCAAAATAAGTTTTCAACATTTTGGTCATTTGCTTCATCTGAATAGTTTTAAATACGAATTTGTGTGGAATAGTAAAGTATAATATTAGGTCCTAACATATGAAATTGGCGTTTTGTATGGGAGGAACAAAAAGTCGAATATTTTTAAATATAATATATTTAATTAATCAAAGTATGAACTATTGTTTTCTATGCACTTTTGCCATCTCATAGGTAGTTCATTGATCCCTTTACTAAAAAACCAGTCGGACGGGAATCAATAAAATCTGTAAAGGCGATTTGGACGGCCCCATCAGAGTTATTTTTTTTCCCTTGCAAGAAGTTGTCCAAATTTCGAAAAAAATGGTAATCTGTTGGAGCAAGGTCCAGGGAGCCTCCGTACTCCCTGTCTCCCTCCATGTCTTAGACATTCCAATTGAAGCTCTTCTAATTTGGTAGCCGTCTGTTGTGCAGTGTGTGGTCTAGCGTTGTCGTGAAGTAGCAGTGGCGTGGAGCGATTGACCAGCCTAGGTTGTTTAGCCGCTAGCTTTTCCATCATGGTTTGCAATTGCTGATAATAGACATCAGCCGTAATAGTCTGGCCAGATTTAAGAAAACTGCAATGAACAATACCGGCACTGGTCCACCAAACGCTTACAAGTAACTTTTTTGGGGTTAATTTTCACTTGGGGCGGGATTTGGCTGGCTGGCCAGAATCCAACCATTGCGCTGAGCATTTCCGATTATCGTAAAGAATCCATTTTTCATCACAGGTAATGATTCGGTTTAAAATACCTTCATTAGTGTGCCGGTTCAGTAATGTAACGCAGCAGTCGACGCGCGTTTGCCAGTTTGCTTCAGTCAATTCGTGAGGTACCTTTCAAGCTTTGTAATCTTCTCAATTTGCTTCAAGTGAATTAAAACAGTTTTATCACTAACACCGCAGCCTGCAGCTAACTCGGACGTGGTTTGCGCTTCCACAATAGCCTTCAATACTTCATTATCAACTTGGGTCTCAGGCCGTCCACGGGGCATGTTCTGCAGGGCGAAATTTCCAGAACGAAAACGTTGGAACCAAAAACGAACTGTGGTTTCTTTTACAACATGACCGCCATACACATCATTCACCCTTCGAATCGTTTCCGCAGCACTAGTGCCACGGCGGAACTCGTACTCGTAAATAATGCGATACTTTCTGTAAAATGAGTGATGCAAACAGAAAGAACAAGTGAATGACGGTCATCGAAGCACAAATACATGAGTAAATAGCTGTATAAATTTGAATTTGGAATTCCTTACCAAAGAGGAGAACATCGTGATTAAAGTGGCCAGTACGAAATACGCCAATTTCATATGTAAGGACCTAATATATAGGAAAGTAGTTCTGGCTTTCAATTCATTACAGCATCAAAAGTGTTATACTATTTTGAATATACTATAAGCACAAATTCCGGCTACGCACCTTTTTGTTTCTTTTTTCGTTTTTATTTGAGCAATTCAACCTACGGTGACGGCAGGCTTAAAATCTACGAAATATAAGACAAAGATAGCTGATAATTTGCTTATCTATAAAAATATAAATGTTCAAGGAAGTGGATGCAATGCGGCCAAGACCCATTTTGGCACATATTGGATTGGATAAGCACAAATACACAGGAAGGACTTTATTAACAAAATGTTGCAAAGACACTGTATTTTTTTAAACAAATGAATCTTAACTTAACATATGATGAACATTGAAAATTAATATTGATTCAAGTATGCATTTCTTACTACGCTGCTACGGAATTGCAAGGACTTGATAAAATCAATTAGGAACGGCGATTCTCTTGAGTATTAATTAAGGCAATGTAACGATTCTTTAAATTAAAATTCCGTTCAATTGGGACTGATATCGGCTTGGCAGTTGATCAAAGGGATGTCCGGGTTCATCCCTGCTTCACAAAGAGTTCGCTTTGACTCATAGCCTCTTATTGGCGTGTTTATTCCGGTGTTTGTTTGACTTTGGATGTCTAAAATATTACTCTTTATTGTGCTTTACAAAGGAATTATGGCTTTGCAATTATTTAATATATTTAACAGGAACAAAATGAGTGAAAATACGCGTAGCGACATAAATAACATTTTATACGCTACATTTTAAAACAATAGATATCTCGATAATTTTAAAATCTTTCGTGATAGAAATTAACGACCTGACAAGCGGCGATTACATCTAATTAGGGATTTCTAATTGGGCAAAAGGCCAGATAGTGATCTCTATTGAAAAGTAGCCAATGAACCAAACCATCGAGTGTCCGTTACAATCACACGCTCGATAACGAAAATACACTGAAAATTCAGCAGTGATCTGAATACGCAACCCTCTTAGATATAATAAAGAAGATTCATAATTAGAATTTATTTTTTAAACTACCTCCTGTCCTAAATGAAAGAGATACTACGTATGTATATTGTTTAATGTACATTTCGTTAGTAAATGCCGTAAATAATAAAAAAGATATCATCTAAATAGATTCAAAAGAAGAAATAAATATCTAGTGGCGTTTTGGTAATAGCTTGCAGGCGTCTAGTTGACCATTATTATTTTCATGACGAGTAAGTTATTAGCTTTCTCTTTCTACAGTCTTTGATTGGTACTTGATTTTGCTCTTCGTACTTATACACGTGTTTCAGGAGGGCACTTAAAATCGATAATTGCTTTTACAATTTCACAGAAATTCCTCTTCCAAGGGCCTTATCTGGGGTTTATGCTACTTCAAACAATTCTAAAATACGTAAAATATACAAGCGTATTTACTATACAATACATAAGGGGCGCGCATTAGGCGTACAATCCGCAGCCTTGCTGCCTCGGGCTGCAGGTGTTTGATACAAAATGTCGGTTTAATTAGCAACCCTAGCCTCGGGCCTCCAATTACGCTGTAAAATAAAAAATATCGACGCTCGGCATAATTACAGACTTGAACCATAATGTTATGTGCTGCTTTCTGTATTTTTCTCGTATGCAAAAATAAAATAAAATAATAAAGCTGAGGCATAATTAATGTCACAATACAACAAAAATAAAATGTATTTATAAAGCATTTAAAACCAGAATTCAGTTACATTAAAACTATATTGCTACTTTAGCTGACCATTCCTCCAGAATGTAATATGTAATTGGTATATGAACAAGCTCAGTAAGAAATGTCAAGTTTGATCAAGCACAATGATCAAATGCAACTCTGACTTCTGCATCCTTCGGTAATAGTGATACATTTGTGTTATAAGTCGTATTTTCTTTGTATTTATGCTTACTTCGCGATGTTCCTTCACCGTACGAGCAATTATTTCGGCCCAAGAAATATTAATCGGTGAATAGCTGGGGTTCGAAGGAACTATCTCACATGTGATTCTATACGTTTAACCACTACAGTAAAACTATAAATTACTACTCTTAAATATTATAATAACCTTTTTAGAAGCTTTGCCTCTATTGCCATTTATAATTAAAAGACCGACAATGCACTCGCGAGCTCTTTGGCAGTTAGTGTCCGCCGCCCATGGGCGGTATCACTTTACATTAGGTGTGCCTACCCGTTTGCCTACTGTTCTATAAAAATCAAATTCACATAACTCCGTTAGCTGGTATTATTGTAATTTTATGTAGGTATATATTAATTAATGCAAGTGCTGAAAATATGTCATGCGTCTGATGCAGGAGTAGGGTAAAACAAATGAAAATCATAATTTGTACTCGAAAATGACGCGTTATAATTATGAAATTCATTATTGGATGGAGTGTGTCAGGACTCGCGAATCACTTCACAAATCATTTTTGCGTATAATTTATTGAATTAACATTTTAGGAATCGTTATAATTTGTTAAGAATCATATTATATTAACACGTACCTATCGTTACTTATCTGTAAATAAGATTAAGGAAAATCATTACATAACTACGAGTGACCATGATAACAAAACTTAACAAATCGTTTCAAGTACTCAAGTTCAATATTTGTAATTGTTTTTTTATTTAGTCTTACTTTTCTTAAATCTATTTTGCATAAATTTTTAGGCAGGCGCTAAAACCAATTATTATGTAAAAGAGTTGTGTGACACCGGTGTCTTGGTACGTCAATTTTGTGTCGTTATAAGCCAAGACATTCCACTCACGTACCCACGTCCCATCCGATTGAAACTGAGCCCGGAATTAGAATACCGACTTAGAAACACATTGAAAACACATCCCTTTGAAACTGTTCTAATTGAGTTATGCATTGTGTCCCAATTGGTACATACTTATTAAAAATGTACCCGGGTTAATTACATACTCGTAATTGTAACCTAATGATTTATATTTAACCGCCTAAGTGAACTTCGTTTCGCCTTAGTATGTTATTTTTACTTAGCCTACTTTTTTAGTAGCTACATACAAACATTTGGAACATTTTGCTATGCTAGAGAAACTGTTCCCTTTTAAAGAATAACCTACGTACTAAATTTATTCGGTATTATTGAATAAAATATACTTGTATTGGTCCAGCCGTCTCCGAGTTTTGCGCTTAGCAACATATTTTGCGATTTATTTTTATTTACAACACCGTTAAATTTGACCTCAAAAACTTTTAATTGTTTTTCGTCTTGGGTTTACTGAAACCATACATCAGTAACTTTATTTATTTAAATTGTTTAATGAGAAAAGTAAAAAAGGGTACATTTTTTACTCGCAAACAAAAATTCATTTACATATATCAACCAATACTGAGTATATTGTGTGGCTGAAGCGTGCGATCTTAATCTCTGAAGTCGTGCGTTCTGATCACAGCTATGCACCTCATCGAAATGTCTTTCTATCTTCGCAGTAAAAATTGCTTCTACTATGGAACACCGGGATGTTTTAACCCCAAAAATCGATGACACGTGTTAGATACAGAAGGCCTAGGCAAGACTCTTTTATGGTTATAGCGCCACTGGATTATTATTGCATAATACAGCACATAATTTTTCAATTTAAATTAGTAATTCCGAAGATAAGCGGATTCGCCAAACATTAGCTTCCAATATCGATAAATTATCGAATAAAATATTTTCTACAATCTCATATCAGTTGCAAGGTAGCTAATAAATGCGGCTGTGTACGTCACAATGACGGCCCGATTCAATATTGCTCTAGTTTTGGGAATCAAACGTGACAGGAATGCGGCGTAGTTTGCTTCGACGCCCGCAAATATTCTTCGCATCACTTCTATTGGATTAGAAAACGTGCAGTGGATTGATGGAATGCGCAGCAAACAGAATTATTTGATATTGGTTTATTGGGGAAAGCATAAACTAAAATAAGATTCCTTTTAAATTTTTCTGAATTAAATAAAGAATGTAGCTATTAAAGAGAAATTACACACATGCATCGCGAGAGATTCAGAGTCGTCTTAGCTTACACTTACTTCCGTATGTAACAGTTTAGTATAATATAATATATTAGGTCCTTACATATGAAATTGGCGTTTTGTATGGGAGTAACAAAAAGTCGAATATTTTTAAATATAATATATTTAATTAATCAAAGTATGAACCATTGTTTTCTATGCACTTTTGCCATCTCATAGGTGGTTCATTGATCCCTTTACTAAAAAAACAGTCTGACGGGAATCAATAAAATCTGTGAAGGCGATTTGGACTGCTCCATCAGAGTAAATTTTTTTCCATTGCAAGAAGTTGTCCAAATTTCGAAAAAAATGGTAATCTATTGGAGCAAGGTAATCCGGTAGATTACCGGAGAGTACGGAGGATGTCTTAAACATTCCAATTGAAGCTCTTCTAATTTGGTAGCCGTCTGTTGTGCAGTGTGTGGTCTAGCGTTGTCGTGAAGTAACAGTGGCGTTGAGCTATTGACCAGCCTAGGTTATTTAGCCGCTAGCTTTTCCATCATGGTTTGCAATTGCTGACAATAGACATCAGCCGTAATAGTCTGGCCAGATTTGAGAAAACTGCAATGAACAATACCGGCACTAGTCCACCAAACGCTTACAAGTAACTTTTTTGGGGTTAATTTTCGCTTGGGGCAGGATTTGGCTGGGTGGCCAGGATCCAACCATTGCGCTGAGCGCTTCCGATTATCGTAAATAATCCATTTTTCATCACAGGTAATGATTCGGTTTAAAATACCTTCATTAGTGTGCCGGTTCAGTAATGTAACGCAGCGTTTGCCGGTTTGCTTCAGCCAATTGGTGAGGGAAGATTAAAAAGCTTGAAAGGTGGGTAACCTTAAACAGTTTTATCACTAACACCGCAGCCTGCAGCTAACTAGGACGTGGTTTGCGATGGATCCGCTTCCACATTAGCCTTCAATACTTCATTATCAACTTGGGTCTCAGGCCGTCCACGGGGCTTGTTCTGCAGGTCGAAATTTCCAGAACGAAGACGTTGGAACCAAAAACGAGCTGTGTTTTCTTTTGCAACATGACCACCATACGCATCATTCACCCTTTGAGTCGTTTCCGCAGCACTAGTGCCACGGCGGAACTCGTACTCGTAAATAATGCGATACTTTAAGTTTTCCATTTTGTAAAATGAGTGACGCAAACAGAAAAATACAGAAGAAAAAAACAAATGAATGACGGTCATTGAAGCACAAATACATGAGTAAATAGCTGTACAAATTTGAATTTTTAATTCCTTACCAAAGAGGAGAACATCGTGATTAAAGTGGCCAATACGAAATACGCCAATTTTATATGTAACGACCTAATATATACACCTATAAATATAATACGTTTTTTTTATAAACGGAAGTCATACTTAGCGCTAAGGGTTCATGTGTTTTTTCTTTCCTAGCGATAATGAATAGTTTTGTATTCGCACTATATTTAAACGACTTCAAAAATCTAAAGCTACATATACAACCTCACAGGTATGGGCTTCAGATTACTGTATCTGTTTCAGAATCATTTCTAACAGGCAAGGTCTCTTTGCCTGACACACTCCCGGCTTTGTGGGTCTAAGGTTTCCGGTTTTTTCGCTATGTTTTCGTTCACCGAACGAGCGTGTGTTATATGCGCACATAGACAGGAATCCCATCCATTCCCATTCCAAACCAACCACCCCAGGTATGAGATTCGCAAGTTGAAATCACTAGTTCAACACTGCTTTATATTGTTTCTATGCGACGGAAATATTATTATACTACAAGGAGAATCCGTATGTAAAATTTTCTTGAATCTAAATATTGTTTGAGTTACATTGATGCCTACAATTCATGAGTCACAATCAGTATTAATATCTGCAACAATAATATACTCTAATTAATATTTTATTACGTTTTTTGTAATACCAGACAAAGTCAAAAGTCAGTATCAAAATCAAGATACCTTTAATTTATTTCTATATATCAAGGCCATCTACTTTAGTAATCAGTATTGGGTCATTAGGGTTCAGTTATTTAGCTCTAAAATAGTTAGATAGTCCGATTACAAGACAGTATATTTTTTTTCTGAGAATTTGCGATATTCCAACAGGTCATAGATGTATTTCTAAACTAATTCGACTTAAGGCAAAATCGAAAGCAAATAGATTTTAATTCGAACCATTTGTTTCTGAGGCGTTTTTACCAAAACAAAACCTCTTTAGTCCTATAACACTAATACAGATTTGGAGAATTATAATCCTCCAAATTTCCGTCGCAAAAAAATCGAATATCGATCTCAAGTTATCGAATCTCCAGTTAATTAGGTTAGTCTGGTTCTGATACCTCGAAACTGATTTATCCACGATTAATGCAAACTCCATTAGGGACGTATTTTAAATTTAAATGAAACGATATGCATGCAGCTTTGCATACATTAATTTTGCACAATGAGATTTAAATTTCGTTACCTTCATTTCTAATATAAATAGTTTTTTTTATTGTCATTTAAATATAGATTACTCCCGAACTCTTTGTAATAGGCAATTTTTTCACTTTTTACTTATAACTTTTTTAATTTTGGATTTATGATAAAAAGTCACACAGACATAATTGTAGGCACAGCAATTTGCTACAATGTGTATCTTAAGAAAAACACTTTTTGAACTTGACCGTGACCACGTACGCTGAAAAGCACGTGAAACGTCGGAAAAATTTAAAATTTAGAATAAGGTAAATAATTATAAGTTTTTAATAACAATACATAGCTTTAATCCGTTCTAAAACTGTTTTTCTTAAAGTGTAAAAGCTATTTTAACAAAAGACAATACTAAATTGTGTCTAAGTGTGTAGTGTGTGTGTAGTGTGTCTAGTGTGTATACGATAGATAGTTTAGGAGATATAGCCAAAAACGTGTTTTCACCCCTTTTTCCAACATGGTAGTGACCCCCCCTACATGTCCCATAAATAAAATTCCGTCATCTATCAAATGTTCAGTTTGGCCCTCAAATTGTAACATGTCGATGGACTAATGACAGCAGAACGTTAGCTAAGTAGACAATACAACATAAAATATATAAATCTGGACGACGACAACACACAACAACATACTAGTATATATAATAAAGAAGAAAAATACAAAGCTAGGGCAATAATAGTTGTTTGAGCTTATTCTTAAATGAGGCAGTAGAGGAGTGCGAAAAAAGGTCGATATTAGTGGCAGAATCCAACCTAGAACACATTCTGTGAAGAGGCTCGCGGAACCCAATATTGGTTCTGGGAGTCGGAAGGTCAAAGGTTCTGTGCGGGCGTAGAGATCTGGCAGGAACATTAAATGGTAAGACTTCGAGAAGACCGGAACATGTTAATTCATGTACATATATTTTTCTTATAATGACACAATCTATCAAATTACGCCTAATACTCAAAGTTTTAACTTAAAGTAAGTTAACAGTTACGTTACGTCGTTTTTTTAAAAGTTCGTTGTATTTAGCCCTACCACTATAAATAAGTAGGTAGGTATAGGTAGGAGAAAAATTTATTAGAAATGAAAAGAATATATATATATATATGCTGCAACACCGTAATTAAAACGCAGGACCACATGGTCTCAAACAATACAAATATGTAATATATCTCAATACATCATCATGGTAATATTGATACAAATGGTATGCAAATTGAAAAAAATATCGAATTACAGGAAATATGTTTATGATTAACTTCCGTGTATATTAATTTTCAGATAGCAAAGAAAATTCAACCTTTGATCCTATATAATCAATTTATCTTTGATCATAGGTAACCGATTCGCTTTGAAATTGTTCGTGGATTTAATCGTAAAAAGACTTCAAACAAGAATATTTTATTACGAGAGAGATTTTTCAAAACTGCATTGTTGATGTCAATGTATAAATAAACTTAATTAATTTAGTATGTTCGTAAATTGAATTTTCAAATGTCGGGGGCGATGACTGATGATGATTTGAGTATTTTAGTTGTAAATTTAAATCTTGCATTTCTTCGATACAATTTTCATAATAACTCATACATTACGACATAAAAAATGTTAATATGCCTATAATGTATTCCTTTAATAATAAATAAATCATCCCAATTTGGTCTAAAACAGTCCTATTGTTTCCTCCCAGCGGTAAAAAAAATTGATAGGAAGAGACGAAAGAGTGCTTGAATCAATAAGTGCAAGACTCGCTTAGTTTTTATGAACAATGGGGTTTATTTATTATTTTCTTATGCGTCCTTATTCCAATTCCGTAACTCCAAAGATAGAAAACAACTTTGAAGTTACTAATTGGCTAAACCTGGTGTTTTACTAAGGTTAGAAACAGATGGCGCCATAAAATAATATTATTAAGAGTTATTTAGCAGTTGGTTAATTAGCTAACTTGACACATGTCAGTATCGTGTTTCCATTCATTGACACAAGGTCGAGCTTATTAAATTCCACAGATTATTGCGTTTATTATTTGTTACATCATTGTAATGACTATTGAGATTTACTGTACGAAAGCCTAAGAAATTATGAAGCCTAAAATCATATGCAAATATTCTGTAAGATTTAATAGCAGCTGTGCTAATGAAAGAGCGTCATTCAATTAAAACGGATAATACCCGCAGATCTCGATTGTCGAATTGGCGACGCGGGTGTTACCAGGGGTTGTCGGGGGATATCAGGGAAAGGGGGGGCTAATGATCCCTTAATTGGAAGGCTCACGCTCGTCTAATTGCTACAACGATTATATTCACTTCATTTCATATGCACAGCGCGATGCTCGCGATTCTAATGTGAATTTTGAATTATAACTTATAGGTTTTCTTAGGATATCTCTATACTAATATTTTAAAGATCTTATAAGAATTATACGGGTGGTTGACTATTTATTCAATTAAAAAAAAATACCAAAACGAATTAAATAATCGGGCATTTTGTAGCTGAGGTGTACCGTTCTGTGTGAACATCAAATTTTAAGGAATTTTATTAAGAGTAGGATTGAAATTTTAAAATCGTGTACAACTTTGCATTCCTATCATATTACGATATGCATTGTCTGATTTTGCTTTACAATCACGAGAATACTAACTAGCTATTAGGGTTGCAGGGCCGAAATGCCCTTTTTACTGTCAGGCTTCCAATTAGGGACCCTCATACTACTTTTATTTAAGAACTAGCTATTTATTGTAGTTCTTTTTTATTTTATTTTATTCGACCTTCAAACATTTTCAATTAAATATATATTTATTATTATGATTTAAAGCAGTGTCCATGCATTCAATTCACGTCGTACCGAAAATGAAATCTCGAGGAAACTGGCATGCCTTAGACCGCGCGATCGACGGCGTGTGTCAGGCACAGAATTATCAACCTTCTTCGCCGATTTAAAAAATTATCAAGAAACAGATACTAAAATCTTAGACCACGACTAAGGGATGTTGCACTACTGTATTTTTAAACGATTTTAGTGCTTTAAACTGTGGAAATCCTGGAATTTATAAGTGAAAACTAGATTTTGACATCTTTTTCATCTTGCTAATTGACAGCTTCATTATTCTTGAGAGAAATACGTCTTAAAGCAACTTTACCAGCGTAAATATGACTACCCCTTCTTGTACCCATCAGCGTTTTTGCTAAGCACGTTGGGGTATGAATCTATTGAACTACGAAGAGAGCAATTTGCAATCCAATTGGGTCTTAATATTTTGAGGGGCAGACTGCATGGGCCGGAATTGCTTGTGCAGTTTTCAGGCATTTCAGATCCCGGAGGTATGCCCTGCTGACTGAGTGGAGCTGACGAACTGTACTCCGCCAGCACTTACTGATTCCGCTTATGATCTCTCTGCTTAACCGTTTCCCTAGTTCAGCACCAGAACTGAATATATTTGTGACAGGTTTGGGAGGACTGAGAGATGTATGGAAGATGCTTTTATTTTTTAAGTTTAAGGTTGTATGTAACTTAGTCTATAATTATTGTCTGGAATGTATCCTCTAAATAATTAAACGTCTAAGTGACATATAGTGATATCAGCGTGATATTTAATATTTGTCTTTTTCGTTTCACGCACACAAAAACTCGAGCATCATTTAGTTACACTTTTAGCTCAGATGAAAGCAATTGTTTACTGCTTATAAACAGTAAGTTTAATATCTTAATAAAAATAGTAATAGATGTTTAAGGAACAAAACAATTAAAGCTCAGAGCTTCGTGCAAACACAAGTATTCGAAGCAACTAACGGTTTGACTTGAGAGTTCCATTTCACATAAACTTACATTCTATTAGCCATACATTTTAAGATTTCCGGATATTGATATTTAAGTGCCATCATAATACATTATACCTTCAGGGCTTCATATAATAATTCCAACTATAACATTAGTGTTTATTCGTTCGATATATCTATTTGTTGCATTTTATTTCATGGTTTTAATAATTTATTCAGAGCGTTAAACTACGTTATTCTTATTCCATTGTGACTGACAACTTTAATACCTACGTTCTTTAATTCTTATATCAAATAGCTAAATATTGTTTAAGGTTTCTGGAAACCTAATATGAAACAATTTGTACTGGAAATAAACAGTATGATGGCCACATCTACAAGCGGAAGGAACGGACAGACGTCTGTTTGCTTTAGGTGTGAAGTGCAATCGAGTCTTGAAACTTTTCTCATAATCTCGACGGCTAAATTAAAGCTTAATTTCGTAATACCTGCTCTATTGTGAACTAACTTGGGGACTTTGCTTAGTTTTATTTGTCAGGCGCCAATTTTCATGGCACTAATGGAGTTCGTCTCGTGCAAACTTGTGCTCATTAACAACATCTGCTAGATTAAATTGACCATTGCACGTTCAGAAGTGCAAACCTCTATGGGTTTTGGCGTCGGATTCCTGCATATGTTTCACTGTTACTGTATAGGAGGCAATGATTAGGGCTTGAATACTATTGCGTTTACCATTGGACATGTAATTAGTGTTGTTGTATGTTATTTATGAGACATAAATATCTTACACTGTAATATAAACTGAAAATCAGCGCTGTGTCCGTACCGAGTGAGGCCAAATGAACACGGCACTGTACCGCCTTACCTTTCTTTGATAAAGTGTTCATTGTGTGTTAATAAATGATTATTTCTTTCTTGTCTTTGGCTATTTGAGTACTAAATATTTAAATAAAACTTCTATAACAGACATAAACGTGGTTTTTTATACTAAAACTATAGAGTAGATACAATTTAATTAATTTTGAATTATATAAGAATGAGGTAGCGCGTATAGTTCTTTATATATACTAATACGTTTTAAATTGGATTTCGGATAGCAAATTCCGTTTCGTAAGAAAATAAAGGAATTCGCTTGTATCAAGGCATCGATTGAATACTCGATACCGAAGGTTTTATTGAAGTGCCAAAGATGAGGTACGCGGTTAAGCAGTACAATTTCTTGGATGACGCGGGTTCAAAGATGTTTCTATTTGAAATTCCCTTACTATGAATACCATCTATTTTTGTATGCTTCAAGTTTTTTTCAAGAGAGGAGGTAGACGAACAGGCTGGTCACTTTGAATTAAGTGCACATTGTCACTTGTCAGGTAGCTTGCAAGTGCACTGGCGGCCTTTAAGTGGTACGGTTCTCTTGTAGGCCCCTAAGTTGTTTCCGTTTGGAAATATCAGAGATGGCAACGGGTTTCATTAAGTATATAGTACACAAGTAAACAATAACCAAATAATACCCAAATTGGCATCGAAATATGTGCCTAAATACTTATCAATGTAAAAACTGCTAATCATAATATATAAGGATGCGAGCCTTTCTGACACTTGACACATGATTCCAGTCAAACTTACAGCAGTACAAATCAAGCCACGCAACGTTTGAATTTAAATATATTTG
The DNA here is from genome assembly GCF_905147105.1 of Pieris brassicae. Taxonomy (NCBI): domain Eukaryota; kingdom Metazoa; phylum Arthropoda; class Insecta; order Lepidoptera; family Pieridae; genus Pieris; species Pieris brassicae. The sequence continues at coordinate 18,547,234 of NC_059670.1, read as the reverse complement.
TGTATCGTACTAATAATTAACATACAGACAGATCTAATAAACTTTCTAAATAAATTTGAATTGAAAACTCATAGTAGAGGTTGTCGTAGGTAAGTGCGGAGGAAATAAGGATCCGCCTGGGGCACGATACGGCCACAGAAAACATTCGGCCTGATTGCCTCTGAAGGCTTAAAACACGTACGCACATGCGAATATTTCGTGGATGTGCTCTTTGTATCGAACTAATCTAATATTATATTATTGATAAATATTTTTACTGTCGATTTTTGAATATAGAATGGTTAACCATAATTTTTTGCAATTCCAAATTCGAATGCATTATTGCTAAGAGAATGATAATGCCTTATAGTACAGTGTTCCCATTTCTGTTATATAAATAAATATTAAACAAAACCATTAATATTCTAGCCTATTTTAAATTATTATGTTTTAAATCTATGATAGAACTAATGTGTTATTAAAATCACTATTGCAATTATAAAAGTTAAAACAAGTCCCAAGAACGATTGAAAATTTCATCCCTATCATTCTCGTCTTTAACAACGAACGAGCGGGACAACGTTACATGTAGTATTGTCTTTTGTTAAAATAGCTTTTACACGTTAAGAAAAACACTTTTTGAACGGATAAATTTTGCAAAAACCCGTCATCTTTTAGTCGATATCAACTTCGGGGCAATAAATACAGATAAAACAACTTTCTCTGCAGCTGTGATACTTTTGACATTTAACACCTCTCGTCTTCAGTCACCGTGACCACGCACACTGAAAAGCACGCGAAACGCCGGTAAAAAAAATGTAAAATTTAGAATTATGTAAATAATTATAAGTTTTTATAATAATACATAGCTTTAATCCGTTCAAAAAATGTTTTTCTCAACGTTACATGTTTTACACCATATCCAAAATAGTCTAAATCCAAGTTCTCGTTGGCGATCAAAACCGTTTACTTTTATACGCGACCGCTGGATTCGGCCCACAGACTTAGATAATAGATATATCGATATAACTGTCCCACGATGCTCCACAAATTGGCTGGGACAAACTTAATCCCTTTGATTTTTCTCCTTAACTATAACATATTTTTCAAGAAAATGACGAAAAGAATCCTCTTACAATTCCTAGAATTCGAACAAATTGGAAGGACTATAATGATAGGAAAGAAAATTGTGGTCTTCTTGGGGTGGGATCGATAAATGAATCTCGCATAGCGAAATATTTCTTATTGTATTACATTTTTATTAAACGCCAAACGCTTTTTGTTCATCGTTAACTAAGCGAGATGGTTATCGTTTTGAAATCTTGATAATTATATTTCTTACAATTACTACAGATTTTGTCAGTTTCGTTTTTTATTTTGTTTAAGTACTCGATATAGTAATGAAATGGTGACGTAACGTTTATCATCAAATATTTGATTTCGTTTTAGCTTTGAATGAAGTTCGTATGAGTTTATAATAATATTATTATTATTAAACTAACCTAACTTAGTCTTAGACGTCGTATGAGCCGTTTTTGGTAATCAGCGTGTCCACAGATAGATAGATCTTTCAGCAGCTTCTATTATTTTCTAATGTTGTGTAACTTGTGCCTCCTATTAACTTTATATCAACTGCCCATCTCTTGCTCTGTCTTCCTCTTTTCCATTTTAATTCTCATGGTTGCCATTCTATAATAATTTTAGTCCATTTCAACCTGTTATCCCTCGTCATGTGCCCGGTCCAGTGTCATTTCAATTGTCTCATTTTCTTTACTACTCTGACTACTTTGGTTGTTGATCTTATGTTATCTCTTCTGGTCTTTTTCGATGTCTCAGTGTTATACCTACCATGCTTTTTTCATTCCTCTTTGGCATGTTCTCAACTTTAAAAGATGTTTCTGAGATAATAATAAAGCTTTAATTTATTCCATAAAAATACAAACTCATATACCTAAAAACACATTAACAGTAATTAATAAAAATAAGCATGATTTTTGTCTAGGCCAGTTTATCAAACTTTGTATCCACCTGTCGTCGTTATACCTTGCCACGTCTCCAGCCAATTTACATTTTATTTGAAAGCAGAAAGTTAGTGCATCAGTGATCTTTGTTCTTTTTAGGATATCAGTATGTCTTATTTTGTCCTTTTGCTTGATGGCAGGGTATCTGGATTCTTCGTTATCATGTCTGAAATTATTGTTTTATTTTTAAATCATACGTCCATGTTTGGTACAAGTATTGTATTGGCAGAAACAACAATGCCAATGAGTTGTTTCTTTAAACTCTTGAGTTAGTAATCTTTCACATATTTCGACTTTAAGTTGAGCTTGAGAATATTTTAATTTGTTGTCTCATCTAAGCAAATAAAACACAAGTGTAAAATCTTAAAGTGACTCAATTCATTTCATATAGAGATCGTAACTCCAGAACATAATTAATGTAGTAAAGGTAATGATTGTGAAGTTTTGTCGATTGTCTCCTTTTATAGGCCAGTAAATTAGGTGACATACAATGTGTACCAGTTGTTAATGCATTTCGTAATCCCTATATAAGTTTCTAGGTCCTGATATCCAGTTGTAAATTAATTAAAGTCTCAGATAAGATTTACAAGTGCCAACTTTTGAAGTTGACGTTAATACGGCAACATTTTATTAAACCCCACTTATAATATTGTTATCTGTCAATTTCATGTGACAGCTTCTACCTATATTATTTCTTAAATTGTTATAGAATACACTAACAGCACATAACATAGCAAACTAAAAATATACCAAACTCCTACAGGACTTAATTATTTGTTCTCGAAATATTCCCGCAATTATAATAAGGGTCATCTGGGCCTTTCTCGACAATGGGGTTGAATTGACATTGAAGTACCATCGACCCGCTGCGTTTTTCGTATTTTCATAACGGCTAGAAACGGGAAAAACTTTTTTTGAAAAACCTGAAAGGGTCATTTAAAAGGCGATGTTACAAATTTCACGATTTCACGAATAAAATGTATTGTTGCGTACGGTTTACGATACGATGCCACGTGTATATAGCAAGCTTATGCAAATATATCTTACTATATACATACAACATATGAAGCAGATTTTCAGAGTGGCTTCAACTTTTGGTTCGTCTCCATTGCTGGAAGTTGGCCATCGGTCTCGTGAAGCGAATCTTGTCCTGTGCCAGTTACAGTCGCAATATCCTTCCAAACGTTGCGAAGCCATGATTTTATTTTTGTACCGACACGCCGTTTACTCTGGATTTTACCAATTATATTTATTTGAAGGAGGTGGTAGCGGTCATGGCGTAACACCTCATAAAGCGTTTACGGCTATTAATTGGGAAAAACATGAAGAACAATATCTTACAATTGAACAACGCCTTAGCCCAAGTTGTAAAATTACTTTGTGATTTACACCTATAAATATTCACGGTCCACAGACGAAGTTATAAAATAATTTATACGCACGATATATATATTGCGCTTAGAGAGCTCCTCCCCTGGGCAAAACACTAAACTAACAGGGCACTAAAATTGAATGCAACGTAAACTGAGGATACTTTATATCACCCAAATATCCCTCATGCTCCTGATTTTTATGAATTAACAGGTTTTTATATTTAGTAAGTATACAACACGCATTAGTGTAATGAGCGAGCTTACCAGCAGCGGTTGAGAGCGAGGTACACATCAGAGCAGTGTGTGTCTTGCTCTTGTGATAGAAATCGAGCAAGCGAATGTGTATCCAGCCTTACGTTTTGTATACCTTAAGTATACAACACATAGGACCTGGAATTCGAAGGTAAATACTGTGATATTATGTTTGGGTTGAAGTTATAGCTAAACGGATATAAATAATAAAATACTCAAAAAAACAAAAGTTAATTTTAATAATATTAATAAATAAGGTTTAATAGCCTAATCCGGGAATTATTTGTCTCAATATGACTCTACTCTCTGTCCCCTATTAAATTAATATAGAAGATTCTTAAAACTTATTTATTTCAGATTATTTCCATATGTAGTTGTAGTAACAATTCGGTTAGATGCTATGTTAATATTGGTTAGAAAACAAAACAAAAAATCTCCTATAGTGAGACATGGACATCATTTTAAGATATATGAAATTTAAACAGTCCTGTACTCCGTAATATCCAAGAGCGATATCAATTGTATTTCCTTCGAGTCAGTTTTTGTGCCGCGCGACACAACTTTGCGACATTACTATAAACTGCATGTAAACACGTCAGGGTGGGTATTGCTACATCTATAAAAATACTTAAGTAAATAAAAGTGACACATTAATCGATAATTATCACGAGATATTGGAAAGAAGCTTTTAATAAAGGCAAAAGTTTAAAGAACACGCACGAAATAACTTTAATATACTTCGAACCCATTGATCCTCGAATGCACTAACAATTTTATTAGCACATAAAAGGTAACACGAGTTTCATTCTTATTGTATACTTCACCCTTCTATCGCCTTCATTTACAGTTATAAGGCGTTTTATTGCTTCTATACGCACTAAAATAAGATATTCATAAATTTATTAGACGCCATTTTACGAGTGTTACGTGCCTTTATGTCAAAAGGCGAGAGGATCAGTCTAGCATTTTTATTGTGCAGGTGAGTGTGATAAATTCTTATTTATTTTACTAAATAGGCAAGATTGCATTTTGTATGCTTTTTTTATTTATAATAGCTTAACAACGCTCGGCACACTGATACATTGGTAAAGAAACCACAATATACAATGACATACTTGAAGAGATAATACAAATATATAAAAAAACAATTACTAAACAAAACAATTGAAATTACAAAAACTAAACAAAAATCTTTTATCATGTGTGAGATCAGCAACAATAGATTTCCAGACCCAGCTGGACATCGGTGACCTGTAATCAAAACACGTTCATCGGAAAGGACTATCTAGAGTTACGAAAAAACACTAAACTGGAGCGATTTGAAACCACTGTTAGAATCCTAAAACATAATATGCAATAATATAAATAATGAGTCTGTCGTCTAGATTCGTTGCCAAATTAGATTTTATTAAATTGTATATAAAAAAACTTATGTTAACGTAAAACAAAACACAAAATGATTTTATATTTGTTCAACAGAATCTGTCTAAAGTCTAAGTCTACTTATAGACAAACCACACTTTTATCCTAGGAATACATTTCCAGTGTTTGTGCAATGGTTTTTTGTCATAGAAAAATCTGGAAAAAATTAATAATTTAAATTTACATATGAACAGTTACAGTATCTACAGTTGCATACTTGCATATAATTAGCGGGTTTAAATTGGAAAAACGTTTCACATTGGAATAACGAATGAAATGGGACCATCCATTCCACAGTTTAATCCATATTTATTTTATCGACTGGTAATTATGGTAATAGACTATTTTCTTAAAAGCTTTTCTGAAATGTTACGAAATCCTCGCTTAAGTGGGCCAAGAGTGCATTAAGTGATAATTTTACTGGCCTTTTAAATAAATAGGCAATTTGCACAGACTTATTTTATGTCGTTCCTGGGGAGCACAGATTGTAAGACGTCATTATAAAAGTTTCATAATTACGTCATAACCGATAATATGTATCAATTGTATTTTTTTGATCTCTTCAGTTTATAAGGTATTTAAAATTTGTACTGTGGTTAAACCTTTGCGATTTTTCATGTTTTCTGTACTGTAAGTTTATTTATATAAATAAATAAATATAAAGCATCTTTCCTTATGGGTATAAGGAAAGAAACTAACTACAACTACTATCTATTTTTTATTGTAGGTACATTATTGCGTCTATTTCTTTCATATTTTTTGGTACATATACGCGATTTCTAAATAAATTAAATTAAATCCGTTTCTTGCATAATTTTTATTTCACACACAAGTACGTGATCAGTCTTCTAATACATGTCGTTGATTTTTGGCTTTGAGGCTTTGATTTTCGGTAGATTAAGTAAGTTTTCATTACTCTAAAAAAATTTAATAGGGATATTATGCACGTTGAACCCCTCGGTATATTCATAGTACCAAGTCTATATATTCCTGAAGTAGTTATGACTGTAAAATACATCCAAAATTGTTCTAAACATTCAAAGAAACTTGCCTTTATATACCGAGGGATCCAACACGGCTGCATGCTCCACCACAATGTATACAAAAAATTGTTACGCTATGGCTATTAAACTGTTTAATCACCTTCAAGTTATAGAGCACTGCCATGTAATTCTTTCAAGGGGAAGTTGATTAAATTTTTAAAGGCAAACTGCCTTTATAGCGTAGACCATAGATTTGACACACATAGATTTGACATTTTGATTTTAAATAATTTAACTTTATTTTATGTTCTAAGACATTGTAAAAATGTTTATGACATTTGCATGCCTATTTATATGGTATATATATATATGGTTGATTGTGCGGATATTTGTAATTGATCGATCTAACTACTGTAATCTTGGCAAATAAACGATTATTATTATTATTAATCTGGTTTCCTCACTAAGCTTTTCTTCACCGTCCGAGCCAGTGTTAGATGTGCATGTACACTGAAAGTCCATCGGTACAGAGCCGAGGATATAACCTACGATCTCAGAGACGAGAGCCAACACTGCTTTTATAGTACGTATTACAGGGTATTTCTTTCTATTATATATATTTACCCTAGAATATAGTATATTGTAGGGTATTTATTTCAGATTAACTGTGTGCAGCGGAGTTTTTAATTTACCGTAGTGTAAAGCATCTATAGCCTCCTTAATAAAAAAGTAATAACGGTAAACCCGACATTATTTAAATCCCCGTTAAAATAATTTATCACAAAACTAGTAAAAAATAAAAGCAGAAACTACCTCACAACTTGACGTATTTTAATATTGGAGACTGTAAGTTTACTTGCGAATAAAAATGTTTAATGTGAATGTATTGTTGCCAGCTGTTTATTGAGTTTTATAGCTTAACTTTTCATCCAGCAACATTTTAATATTTTTATTCTACTTTGCCCCTAGAGGTTACGATCGCGAAAAATATTGTGTCAAATATTCAATAAAAGTTTCTTATCGTTTTAACGAAAACATAATCGCTCGTTTAGTGTCAAGTGTCTTTTAAACAAAAGATGGAACCCGCATTTCGGGAATATTTCATTGATCGTGTGGCGTGACCGTGTTTAAACTAGAAATGTTTTGACCAATCACAATGGAAACTATTCTTTACGTTTCACTGAGTTTCTATGTTGATAGCAATCTAAACAGAGATATGCATGCATTAAACATGCATTTGAATGTTAATGTAGTATTTAGCTTATTAAATATTGTAAGTATATCAGTGTTTGCCATGTGGCTTCAGCGTGCGACTCTCAGCCCTGAGTTCGTAGGTTCGATCCCCAGCTGTGCATCAATGGACTTTCTTCCCACGTGCGCATTTAACATTCGCACGAACGATAAAGGAAAACATCGTGTTGGTTTGTCTTAGACCCAAAAAATTTACTGCGTGCGTCAGGCTCAGTGAGCCGATCATCTACTTGCCCATTAGATTAACAAATGATCATGAAACGGATACAGAAATCTTACGCCCAGCCTAACTAGCGCCACTGATTTATTAATTTTAATTATTGAAAGTAAACTTAATCTTGTTTCTTACTTACCATATATTCTCTATGAATAAAGTTACCTACCTGCAACTGTACTTACATAAACGAGTAACAGTTAAAGGGGTAAGTAGGGCTTACTTTCCCTTATAACGCGTTGTCTAAAACAACATTCATATCCCACAAACTTTTAACAACATACTCTACCGTTAATAAAAAATAACTATTGCATTCCCAAAGCAAATATAAATATAGTGGAAAACACAAAGTTTCCGCGGAAAACCATTTCTGTATCACACCCGAACGAGTAATAAGTTATGTTTACAGATTTTCGTAAGAGTTTCTTTCCCCCACACCGAGGTATATTTGATTATTTTTACGGCTGTTTAGGCAGGTGAACTACCTATGTGTAAAGAAAGCGTGCCAGGCGTGCAAGTTCCAAGCGTGGAACGTAATGTAAGCGTATAGCGCTTTACAAAGAATGTATGTACTTTAATTTACATAAATAACGATTCATATCAAATGTCAACGATCAACTTACACCATTCAATAGTACAATGTCAGTTTTTAATATGTCAGTTGTAATATATAATGCCCTATTTAGTATTTAATACATTAATAAGATAGCATACCTGTTCTCATGACATGTTACCCCTAATTTCTGTTGTTAGTAATAAGCTTTCGAACGCTCCACGCTACATGAGAAACGCAACTATCGCACGCCAGCACGCTTGCCGAGAAAAGGGAGCAGATAGAGGGATGAAGGGTTGGGCATAATCCTGAATATTCTGAGCCATTAAGGACAGTTATATTCAAATAAAGTACAAAGCATTAACTTTTTTCAACATGATCCTAACATCGCCATATAACCTTATATTAAATAGTGACCATACGTGAGATCTAAATATATTTGTTGTATAAACAGTTACGAAAATTAAATGTATTTACACGACTTAAAAAATAAATTTTAACGACTATATAATGTATGTATGTGTGGACTGTTTCCGCACTTAGACGCTCAATAGGTCCATTGTGCGTAAACGACTATATAATATGGGATAACCTAAAACCTACAATCATCAAAATAATAAAATGTAAATATACTATTGGTTCAATAAACACGTTGAATTTATTCAACTAAATATTTGATGATTGTTTGTAAATTAATGCATCGTTCTTAAATCTGTTAAAATTGCATTCAGCCTTTTGTAAAATTCTATTTCAATTTTGGGTGTTCACAAAGGTACCGGAATAAAGTCATTCTTCTGTTCCAAATAACTCAATAACGCTAACCGGAAGTTTGAAAGACAAGTTCGAAACTCTGATAAATCGTCCGAATTCTTCGAAGTTAACAAAGGGATTAATTTTGTTTAATTAAAATTTTGAGGTAATATAATTGAATAATAATTTTTAACCCTATCACAGGAATTTAATATCCGTTTCGAGTTGATGAAAATATTTCTCTTAATATTTGAGAATATTCCGATACTTTCGAGTAATTTAATAACGAGTTTTCGGTATTGATATAACGTTTTGAGTGAAGCGTGAGTGATCGAGGTTTGTTATTGTATTTTATTGAATTATTCAAGAAAAACTTCAATTTTCGTGTATTTTGAAAGTATTGAATTTCGGTTTTATTCATATCAATTGTTGATGTAAAACGTCAGTTTTTGTGGACTATGAATAGACCGAGATAACTAGGCTCTATTTTTCTCACGACATACGATAGAATAAATATAACTATTTTAAAGTTAAGTAAATAAAACACATATTTTTGAAACAATTTTTGACCGGTTCTTTAATTTAAATCAGTATTATCCCTCAGTGGGTCAGCTGACAGTAGTACGCGACCCTCAACCAAGATTTTTTTTAAGCAGAATATATTTTAAAAGAGTACCGAAAGTTTTTACGCTGGCTTTTTCTCTCGACCTACACCCCCTGTCTTCTTTGCCGATTAGTAGGGATGTCTACCGATATAAATTTAATGACGTGAAGCAAGTGATACCTGTAACTTATATTACATTACAAACATATTTTTTATTTTATTTTAATAACAGCCCTCCATTTTTTCGATGTGCGCAATTAACGCTCGCTCATACTGTGAAGGAAAAGATCGCGAGGATCATCCAAGTATTGTACATTATACGTTGCCGACTCCCTCTCGAAATTGGTAACGTTGGCGAAGATTCGTGACTTTCTCATCGGCAAGTCTGGGATCAGCCTTTTGTATCAATCAACATGGTTCTTAGAGTAATATTTAGAGTTGAAAATTAGGCGTAAACTATTACTCCCGTAAGTCAAAGTTGAGTACATTTTTGTCGTACGGGAGTCAGGCTTAAAGTGTTTCTGAATCTTACCATAAGAGGTAAGAAGTATACGATAATTGTACATAGGAAGGAAAAAATTCATTGATTCACAATCGAGGTATGGACACGTGTCACGTGACACACAAAAGTCACGTGTACGTTCCGTTTCATTATTATAATTTCGTGTCGCAACAGTCGCATGGGTCGTACAAATTCTACAATGCATTCATTAAATTATTATTAATTTATCAGTAGACACTTAATTCAGGTTCTGCACAAAGAGTGAATTAAATAATTTCGTAACATAATTGTCAAATAAGTATGACCCACTAAAATGGTTTATGCATGAAGTGTTCAAATACTTGTATGAATAAGATTTTTTTAGGAGGTGTGTATAATATTTTGTTATGAAAGAGAGCAGTATTGGCCTAGTGGCTTCAGCGACTTTCATCACTGAGCCCATATGTTCGATCCCTAGCTATGCACTACTGGACTTTCTGTCTATATGCGTATTTAACACGCTCGAACGATGAAAGAAAACATCGTGAGGAAATCGGTTTACACCCAAGAAGTCGACGGCGTGTGTCAGGCACAGGAGGCTGATCTCCTTGATCACTTGCCTATTGATAAATAATCATGAAACAGATACAGATGTCTGAGGCCTAGACCTAAAAAGGTTGCAGCCTTTTTATAATTCTATTTGGGGATAAAATTTGTGACAGTGCTGTGAGTGCTAAAAATACAAAGCACTTGGGTTTGTTATAATAATCGACGAATCTTGGCTTCACCATTAGGTCCTGGAATCAAAAAAACAGTCCATGCTAGAGACCGTCACCAACAATTCCGTAGAAATTTAAGCCAAATACATCCGCCAGTAAGATAATAAATATTTTTTTCTGGGATAGCTATGGGGAGATAGCTCACAAGTCCAGAGTTGCAATGACCGCCATTTAAAAAGCTGGCTTTGAATGGTTGGAAAATCCCCATATCCCAGGTCCTAGTTATTTCTACCTAATTCCGCGGTTAAAGTGGCCATTAATTGTTTAAGATCGATTCTTTAAGAGAACTAGGAAGATTTTATTATAATAATTTAAGCTTTAAATAAGGACATACAAAGTGCATTAGTTTGAAGGGTGGCTACGTCGAAAAATATCATTTAACAAAAAATAATTGCGTCATACTCATTACGATTACATTACTTTTTATTGAACATCCCTAGTAACACGGCCTATATATCTTATTTTTCTATTCAGTGGGCTCACGATTGACGTAATTCGCAGAATTACCAATCAATGAAAACTGCTTCCACATCCACCATTATTCTCCAGATTTGGCTTCCATCGACTTTTCTCAAACCTTCTTGTTCTCAAACCTCAAGAGAAGGCTCGCTGGACATAAATTTGGCGCCGAAACTGAGGCCTAATTTCAGGCTTAAGACAAGACATACTATAAAAATAGTATTGCAAAACTGTATGACCGCTATAATTGTTGGTTCGCTGACGAACGAAATATTATATTGAGTAATCAAATCAAATTTTTTTTTCTATATTAGCCTACGAACTTTTCATTTCTTTTACTTATAAGTGTTATTGTTTATTGGTCGATAAAGCTACTGTTAAAATTTTCTATATAACAACGTAGTAAACCTAGTGTTTACGACTTTGTACTCTCAAAATTAAGATTTTTTATAAATTATTGATGTGAAAATTCCCACGTGGATATGCTTTAAATCGATATATACTATATGTTAAGTTCCGTGTGTATAAAATATCTGCGTTTTCAATTCGAACAATGAAAGATTAGCGCGTTTAACCATAAAAACTCGGCTTTACAATATTACATTTTTAATTTACCTCTTTGGGAAGTGCCATAACAAGCTTCTTTCTTCTTCTTTTGTTTTTTTTTTGTGAAACATAGCCACAACCTACTAGATACAGCTAGACATATAAAACAAATCACTAAAGAAGTTTGATAATATTTGTGACACTTTTTAAGATGAACGTTTCTTGTTCATGTCACCTTACCCTTCGTGGACGCGTCGCTTTGCTTTGAATGATGTCTGATTATATGCTTTCTGAATACTGCCAGCTGAAATTTGTTCTCGATCTAGCCTCCGTCAGTAAGGTCTTGGCCACTTACTCTGTAACTTTGAACATCAACAGCGATCTAGATTTCAATAGTGTTTGTACAGAGCGATCTCAAGAAAGCGACATCACCGCGACGAGTGAGAGAACTATACCGAACTTACAAACAAAAACGCCCTTACAAACAAAAACACCAGGATCAGTATCACTGTCTATGACTTGCTGACGGAGGTTAATTCGCGAACAAATCTCATTCATCCAGGAACAATTGCTATTCCGGGTATGATCACGCAACCTACAATTTCTTAAATCTTCAAAAGAATATGGCATATTTACCTCGTTATTAATTAATTTTACCTATGTAGTATTAATGTACTTTAAGTATTTGTTTTATTGTATATGATGTAATAATAAATAAATAAGAAGCCTTTGAACAGTCAGGTAGATAAGAAAAAGTCCTAATATAATTGTGACAAGCAATGGCAAGTATAAACACAGTTAGGGAACTTATCGGTAGGGGAGCGCACGTCTAAAACAATCTACAGTTCGAAACTGTTCGTAACTATTCGCAACTTGCCTCCAATAATATGTGGACGGAATAATTTCCTGCAAAAGAAAATGTGCAAGTGCAATAAACGTTCATTTAAGGAAATTGAAAAAATATATTTAAATAAGAACAGTGTTAGAGTCTCGACTAGAACTTTTCTATTTGTTTTTAATGTATTTATTGAATACCTGCACGAGTGGTGGAAGGTGATAAAGAAAAATCATCAACTATTTTATTTATTTATCCGAATAAGAATTCTTAATCCTTACAAGCTGACTTGAATTCTAAACAAATGAAAGTAAACAACAAATAGCACTGAACCAATAGAATTGGTTTTTGTATTAAAATATCTCAACATAAATTATGCTACATAAGTAGCCTATTAAAGTGTATCATTAATCAGAATTATATTTAAAACGTGATCATTTAATTAATATGTATTGTATAATCATTTTGTGCATATAACGACTACAATATATCGCAACTTTATACGACGAGTTTTACGTTTAAATAAAATCAAGATTAAATATAATGTTAAAACCGTATTATTGGACAGGTCCGTTTAGTTTTTTTTATGTAAAAGGGGCAAACGGGCAGAAGGATCACCTGGTGTATAGTGATACCGCCGCTTATGGATACTCACATTGCCAGAAGGCTTGCAAGCTGTTTTGTTTTCAAGGGGTATTTTATTACTTTTATGTTTTGAAGCAATATTTACCAATTTTAAATTAACCAATAAATAATAGTCTCGTTTCTGAATCTTACCCTAAGCTTAGATTAAACTATACGCCTTGTGCCATACAGCATATTTGAATAACATGTATAATAAAACACAATTTGCGTGATTTAATGTTGAATGATTTAATGAAAATTGTAAAAAACGTTAACAAATTAATAATTATGCTAATTGAATTAATTATTATATGACAATTATATACGTTAAATTAATAATTATAAATATAATCTAAAAAATTAAAGGGCCGATTATACTAAAATTATTGGAAATGAATCAAATGAATTCAAAACTTTTACGTAGTTTAAAATATCTCAGCGTTAGATTACGAAAAATATTAAATATTACCCCAAACGTCAAAAACGTATTGCATATGACATTGTTTAGTATATTCTTTAGATGGAATTCAACACTTAAAAATTATGTGACAGAATATCAAAGACCAAAAACTTTTCTGTCGATTGACATGTCATTGACGTTTATTGATTAGACTTGGCCATGGGTTAAGTTGCTTAATGGCTGTTGAGGTTAAATGTGTTCTAATTTGATTCTTTGCATTAAATTCCAGTAACTACGTTTAGTTGTTATACAGGTTTAGATGAAATATAACGGTTCTCTGAAATCTGAATCTGTACCTTAAGTGGGATATTCTATGGAAAATCCATGTAATCCATTATGCCACTTATTCGTAGTTTCCTCTTGGGTTGTTTATAAACATTATCATATAATTGAACACTTATTTGTTTTATTTTAATTCGATAAATAAACGTTTGATGAGTTTATACTTTACACAAATGTACACTATTTACAATTTTCTTAACCTACATAGAAATAATAATAAATAACTTAATCTTCTATTACGATAGTACGCCTACTTTTTTAAAATTAATTTATAATAAACACTATGTTACTAATAATTTAGTATTCTAATAATTTAGCTTACTCAGATAATAACATTATATAGTACGTACAATTTAAGAATTGTTTATTAAAACCTTAACATAACAATCAAATATACAGTATTTACAATTTTAACATAGTAATAGAAAAAATTAACAAAAAGACAATTTAAAAAAATCCCGCGGCGGTGTACCTTTATCTCTGGCATCATTTCCTCGCTGTGATACATATTCGTTGAGCGAGGAAAGCACCAGGTCTAGAGTCACCGGTACTATTTACCAGGCGCCAACTTTAATTAGCGCCTGTGCACTTGGACCCCACGGGCAAGAGTGTCTACTCCAAAGGGAACAAAATCGATGTTGCAGGAAAGATTGGAGTAGTTTTTTTTAAAACTAGTTATGTTACCTAAAAACAATAGCATAAAAATAAAAGACAACGCTCGTAATATGTTATTTGAATCTTTCCTGTTTAAACTATTAGTATAGTTAATACTGATCCTCTTTGGTTCTTATAATTTTTCCACAGCTGTTACCTGATCTTTTAAAAGAAAAACAACAACCTCATTTGTACTTAAATTACAGTTTCATTATAAATTCATTAGTGGAAATAAATCTAAAATCAATTAATACACAATTAACCGAGTCAACCGAGTTGAGTCTCACAAGCGCCCGCGCACGATCTATTGTATGCTACTTAGTATACCAATTCAATGCCATTCAGTATGTATTTCACTTTCAAACCTTCATAACGTTTGTAAAAATTTAATACTATCGTGACAATATTTTGAATTGAATTTCGAGTTGTGGAGACAATTATGATACTTGTGAGGAAAAAATAAGTGTGAAATCGTAAAAAACCATCAGAAGTTTTTACAATGAGTGTGTCAGTGAGTGAGAAACCTGTGGAGCTTGACACTGTATTGGAGAAGTTCAGTATCTACCAACGATATCATTTAGAGAAGATCGCACTTATTTTTATAGCACTTCTG
Organism: Pieris brassicae; assembly: GCF_905147105.1. Taxonomy (NCBI): domain Eukaryota; kingdom Metazoa; phylum Arthropoda; class Insecta; order Lepidoptera; family Pieridae; genus Pieris; species Pieris brassicae. The sequence goes on along the minus strand of NC_059670.1, from coordinate 18,532,099 downwards.
ACCAATTCGATTTATTGCAATCAATTTATTTTTGTCACGGAAGCAGTGCCATACAGGTATGTATAGCATATCCTTAAAATATAAAACAATTTACCAGCAAATATATATATTTATTGTAACTAAAAATGCGTAAAATATATAAACGTATAAAGTGAAAAAAAGTATTTATCGTTACCAATATTCAATTTACGTTCTGATATTAACAGTGAGTTATAGCTAGTCACTGGGGACCGTGCAAGATACAATATAATGTTAATTTTAATCAGTAAGCGTGTTTACTGATTTGAATGGAGAATAATTAACTAAGTGTTGGGCACGATTTACTTTCGTGGTTGAGGTAATTAAGTACAATTTACACTGCACACATTCATTGGTACAGATACCGGCAAACATCTTGAACAAATGTCCTTGCCTGCAGGCGGAGGGCGGTGGTGCGCGGCGGCGGGTGAGTGACGTTTCGATCGCGTGATTGGTAAATCAGTTGACGCAACCTTTCCCCCACTCCCTTGTTTAATGCTCAAGAAGTTTGCCGGTATCTGTACTATGGGTGACTTTAGTACCTATTTCTGTTACTTAAAACCTTAAACAAGGAATGTGACATAACTTCGCATAATTACCGATCTATACAGTGTATATATTGATATAATTTTAATATACCTTCCTAAATTGCATGAAAACTAGTACATTCAGTCGTTATAGATAATTATTACTATAAAGGAAGCTATCTACATGTATACGTGTAGTTTTATCTAAATGTTGCTTTTGACGGGAATGATTTGCTTTTATTAAACGTGGAGTTTACATGGTACTAGGTTTGTTAACAACACCATTTATTTAGAACAAACATCTTCAGTGACGCTCTTCATTTCTGAAGATCGTGTTAGTAGTGCCGCAGAACTTTCATCACCTGACTTAAGCCTCTGGCATTTAAAGAGGAAGATCAGCCCCGAGTTCTGGTACCTTCCACTAAAAATCGTCTAGAACAAATATGACTATAATTTATAGAAACATTTTAGTCAACATTGTTTGACATTTAAAATGTATTAAATGTCAATGTACTTAAGATAGTTGTCCTTTTATTATATCTAAATTCGCAATCTTGGTTATAGTATAAAAAGTCATTATTAAAATCAGGATCGATTAACGTGATACACACCGTAAATACAATTCTAAGATGTGATAAAATTTTAATAGGTTTTATAAAATACCTTAATTAGCAACAGAGTCTTATCATAAAGCTTTTGTAAAAATAATTAACATTGTCTAATTATTCAATGAATCAAAAAAAGTTTATTTCGTATCAATTACTATTATTAGTCTGGCCACAAATACTGTTACATAAAATCTTTTATTTTTTTCTACTTCTTAATTATTTTTAACTTGGAACACGTATATTGTTTTAAAAACTTCATTCGTATGATGATGAATACGAAACATTTTTCGTATTCAGCATCAAATTACAATATGTAATGGGGTGTTAAAGAAAATAGGATCGCAGTGATCGCCTTGCACAAACTGGGTATGGAGCCGTTGGTCATATTTCAGACACTTTAAAAGCTTGGTATCAGCCGTATGTTCCTGTATGGTCCTATCAGCAGATACAGCAATATTTCGCCTGTCAAAAATCAGAGAAGATCGGAGCAGGGCAGCCGCGTGCCATTAGAACTACAAAGGCTGATAATGCTGCTAAAGCCAGAATTAGTCGGAAGCAAAAAATCTTATCGTGAGAAATTATGATTCCCGCTAGGACTCTGTCGCGTATTACCAAACAAGTCCTGAAGCTCGGTGTTTATCGTCGATATAAAGGACATGCCATAAATCAATCTTTACTATTACAGAAAATAGATCGATCAAAACGCTTTCTGTCGCTATGTACGCTAGTGTACGCTCACAGTTCTAAAGAAGCTGCTCAAGTGGTCGTAAAGATACAACGTGGTCATCATTCTGCGTCAGTAATGGTCTGACACAACTACATTTTTTTTTAAAGGAGTAAAAACTTCAGTCAAAGTGTATCAATATACAGTTTTAGATACACTTTTTAAAAATATACCGTAGACTTTTTTTAGTTCTCTGCACCTGGTCACCAGGCACAAACTACCTAAGCCTGGCTCGAAATCAACATCTTCCTACTTATAATTTTGTTTATTACGCTCTTAATAAGGTTTAAGTTTCTATTTAGTTTTGCGTTTTGCCTGTTTTTGCGAAATTTCACAAATATTGGATTAAAAAAAAAAAGATTTCTTCGATAATCTAAATAGTGAAAGTAGTTTTGTTGATGGCGACTGCAACGGATTAATGATTGATGTCAAAGTGACATAGTATAAGTTAATTGTTCATTGATTTCATTACCAGTATTAGTTTATATATATGTATGTTTTTTATATGTACACTGAGAGTGAATGAAAATATTTAAAAAAAATTGGTCAACAAATCCATAGACAACGTGTCCTTCCAACAAAGAATGTTGAACGGCTACTGGTTGGAAACACAATCTATTACAGAGGTCAAAACTCATAGACATATCTATGCTCTTAAGTATTACATATTATAATAAACATAAATAAACTAAACAACATTTAATGCATGTTAATAGTAATATTAGACTTAGACAAATGTTAATTAGTAATTAGTTAAATTAAATAAGTGTGTTAAGCAGTATTTGTTCAAATATATACTAACTAGTTATTAGTCAACATACAACAATCTAAATTACGAAACACCCCAGGGAGACGTGTTTTCTGATGATTATTTCTTAGCAGTCTTTTGCGTATTCCAATAAGGTTCTTTTTAAGAAACTTCACCAGTATCTTATTAAGTATAATTAATGTAGTTTATGCAGTTGTTTATTTTTCTATCATTGTATTTTTCGTAAAAGTTAAGTCATTTTGTAATTGTGAACCATTTTTAGAATATTGGATATAATTAAATTATTCATCATTATATTTATTTTGTTGGATGTCCCAATACTCTAAAAATGAGGTGAAAAAATTATTTGTAAAATAGAATTAAAATATTGAATGATTAAAAAGTTCTAGGTTATATATACAATTAATAATGAAGTTTTATTTATAAATCAATGACCAATGAATATTTTAATTAGGAATTATTACAATCAAATACAGTATAAACAATAAAAAATTTACAAATTAATAAAAATAATAAACAAATGACTTCATAACATATTTATAATACAATTTTGTTTCCGTTAACATTACACTGTTATTGGAACATTTATCTTTCAAAAGATTACACGCGTATAAGTCAAGGTTATGAATAGTATTTTCATTCTGTTTATGTAAACTGTGTTTAATGAACAATTGTATAATTGCTTTTAAACTAGCGAAGATAACCGCAGGAAGAGTTCAAAGTGACCTTTTCGCTATTAGGCATTTGTACCATTTAGGTATCATTACTAAGCAGTTTTCTGTTATAATATCTATGTCTAAAGACATTTCTTTTCTACGTAACAATAACAATTTTTATAATCATATCGATTTAAAAAGTCAAATTACTAAGAAATAATTCTAACACATCACCATCTCGATTTGGACCATACATTTCTGTATCTATATCGTGATTGTATAGGTGACAAGTTGGTGATCCTTCTGTGCCTAACATACGCCGACATTTTCTGTCTGAGGCATGTCATGTATTGAATGCACACATAGACAGATTGGTGCACAGCTTATGAGACGAACACTGCTTTTCATGGAATATAATATAACATATCTAAAATATCGTTAATCTAATAATAATTCATTTAATCGATTGATTCAGGAATATGATTACATAACTCTATTAATTAATAGTTTGTTTAATTACAAATTTTTATTTAATTCTTTGGAAGGGATAAAAATTCTGATCATTGAAATAAGATTCTTATTGCATTATTAGTAATTATAAATCTAACATCGGAACATGATAAATAGGGGTACAGGATCGCAACCTTTGTGGACTGGTACCCGTTGCGGTCCGTAAAATGCAAAGCAAGATAAAAGTAAAAATAATTTATTAAAATATTATTATTCAGAAAATATTAAAGGAAAGTGACGCGATTTTTATACGTACTGTGCGCAATGAGTAATATTTTTTTACAAGGATAAATATTTAAAGGATCGTGAGGTAATAACAGGTATGCATAACGTAGTTGGATCGTCTAAATGATGAAATATGAAGAATCAAACAAAACGGAAACTGGTTCTCAACAGGCAGGAACTTGCCTTTTGGCAGTGTGTATGTTACTTAACTTCAGGTGAACCTTCTGTTTGATTTGTTTTATAAAAAATAAGCAAATGTAATATCTGAAGCCAACAGGTTCTGTTGGCTTCAGATATTGTTGTTGCACTACTGGATAATTTATTTAGTGTAGATAATTTATTATAATAACCGCCAAATAGATGATATTATATCGTATTTTCTTATGCGTAGGCATTAATATGTCTTTGATAGAAGGAGATATAATGATGAGAAATATTTATTTAAAATTACAATATTATGTTAATTAGTAGTTAAGGATTTGATGTTTAAACTTTTTTTTAATTCAACTTATGTTAAAATAGCGACCAACGCTCCCTGATACATAAAAAATATTGTAACTCTTCCGTGTTAATATAAAATAATCAAAATTAATTTTTAAATCTATTCTTACACTATTATGTCACTTAATTTCTCTTCAGATTAAACCAAAAAGTCTATTAAAGAGTTTTAATTTGTTCTAGATGTGTAGACTCGCAGAATTTCAGCGAAACACCGGAGATATGTGGCAAGAATGTGTCACAAAGTTGCAGCCACTGGGTTTATCAGGACCCTGACAGTTTCGTGGCTCAAGTGAGTTGTCATAGTATTCATATCTTTATTAGTTGTGATATTACTTATCTATAATAGTAGTATAACATGGCATGGCAGGATAAGTAATAATGAATAATGTGGGTGGGCTATAACGACAAGGAAACGAAAGGGAATGCTTAGATATTTTGCCATGTGTGTAGGATATACAAAGCAACCGTGTAATGAGAAGTCGGATTGACTAGGCATTGTCCAACATATCTGCACCAGGTGTAGCAAAGTCATGCGGTTATAAAAAACATTATTATAAATATCTGTTTAATAAATTACTGTTCAAAGAGAATTCATTAGTGGATCAACTTCAACCAAATATATTTCATTAGGATTTCAGATGATACAACATGTGCATTAGATACTAAGCTACATCCAAAGCTCGTTATACTTTTAAGCTTTTTCTTAATAAACTAAAACTCTATTTTAAACTTTAAATACGCCTTATTGTTTAAAGTATAACTTTAATTCCTTTATCCTAACCTGTAAATGTGTAAATAAGTGAAATCAAAAAGTGAGTGAGAAAATTGAGAGTCATAACACATTTTTATATGAATCAATTGAACAGCGCTAGGCGTATGAAGCTAAACAAAAGTGTGAATAGAATTCGTGTAGAAAAACTAAACCTATAAAGATCTTCTTAGAGCTGTAGAAATCTATATTAACACATCATTTTTCGGAAATAAAATACATAGGTCTTTGATTTTCAGAAGCTTTATTTTAATTTTATATAGGGCTGCGATTGTTGTATTTATATATATTGTACTCGATGCCTTTGTTATAGTTTGACCTCGCCTGTGAGGATTGGAAACGAACTATGGTGGGGACAGCGCATAACGTAGGTTATATGATTGGTCTGCTCATCGTTGGACCTCTTTCTGATAAGTAAGTCGTTTAAAGTTTTCATCTTAATCTAAGATAATAAAAATAAAATTCAATTCAAAACTGTAAACCTTCAAATTACCATATTAAAAAAAGGTATGTTAAGTACAATATACACATAGCAGTATTGGCCTAGTGATTGCACTAATGACATTTTCTGTCTATGTGCGTTTAACACTCGCCCTTACGGTGAAGGACATCGTGAGGAAACAGCGTGACATTTAGTAATAGTTGCCAGCGTGTCAGGCGTAGAAGGCTGATAATTAACTTGCCTACAAAACACAAATAATCAGGAAACATACCGAAATCTGAGGCCCAGACTTTAAGGATTTTGACAACACTGGTTAAAAAAAAATATTTTGATGTACCTTCTTTTGCCATATATATAATGGCTTGCTAACATAAAAATGGCGGCAGTAGGTAGTTGGTACAAAAAAGACAACGATATCGAGCGCTAGCGGCACGTGCACCTGACGTCATCACCCCACTACGTCACGTTATGTTACGCTACGTTATAAAAACCCGAATCGCTGCTGTATCGGCAAGTCAAATTACTACCCCATCCCCTTCCCGACAAATAAGGCTCGTAGGAGGCCTCGGCATACATTAACGGATCCGGACGATCTAATTACCGTAGCTAACAACAAATTAAAAGGCGCCCGCGCGGCCAATAATAATAAAAACAGTCAAACACAGATTAGGGTAAAAAACCGCCTTCACCGGGGAAGACGAGGACCTTTACTTCGCACTTCGCTCACACCAATCCGAGGTTTGAGTCTTACAGGAGACGCCATTGCGCTACCCGCGGGATAAATCGCCATTCTGGCTCAGTTATGCCCGCCAAAACAGCCCGAGCTGAGCTGTAAAGGGCCTTAAGGCCAACAGCGAGATTCCATTCAAAAACCAAAAAAAAAGTATCGGCACGCATTTTTCTCCCTCACTGCTATTATTTTTATTGATTAAATTATTAATAAAATTGTATTTCGTGCTTTACTTCTGATGTCTGAGCCAATTCCGACATATACATTATCTCACATTGAGTATAAAAATATTCAGTTTTCCTATAATGAATATTTTTTACGTTTTCCTTCGCCAACTCCTTGATTTAATATTAACTTGGGGTTGTGGGACTTCAAACGCCATATTTATGTTTTGATATTATACGTACCAGGTTCGGGCGAAAAAATATTGCCATAATGACGGGAGTCTTAGGTGGTGTTTTTGGCATATTGAGGAGTTTCTCCAATTGGTACTGGCTCTTCGTTGCCATGGAGTTTATGGAAGCTCTCATAGGGGATATCTGCTCGCCCATGTTCGTATTAAGTAAGTTTATTTTAGTACTGTCCACACCAAAAATTATGGAAATAAACCAAATAAGGAAACTTTTCATTAATCGTAAATCAAATATGTATTTTACTAACAAATAATATGAATGCAATGAATGAATATATGGAAAATAACAAATTACTTTATTTATTGACGTAGCTTGCTAAACACGACTCTTTCTTTCAGCGCTAGAAATCGTCCCTTCTAACAAGCGTCTAGTCTTCAACATGTTGGTGAGTTATGGGTATATAGTCGGCGGCGTGCTCCTTGCAGTATTTTCCTGGCTCATTCAAGATTGGCGTTGGCTTCTACGGGCCCTTTACACGCCTGCTCTTCTGTTCATCCTCTACATCTTCTTCCTCGACGAAAGCCCTAGATGGTATCTATCAAAAGGACGAAAGGAAGAGGCAACTGCAATTGTAGAAAAAATTGCAGCAAAAAATAAGACAAAACTTGACAAAAACATGCTTGATAATTTAAGCTATGAAAAAGAAGAAAATACAAATTTAAAAAATATTTTAGCGAGCACATTAAAGTCTAGGAAATTGAGAACAAGATTCTTTGTATGCGTTATTTGGTGGATGACATCTACCTTCGTGAACTACGGAATGGTTTTGAACTCTGTATCGCTACAGGGAAATAAATATGTGAACTTTGGTCTGACACAATTGGTTGATGTTCCGGGCTTGTTGATCGTTACGAACATTTTGCTGCGATTTAAACGAAAGAAACCGTTGATAATTTGCTTTGCTCTTGGCGCTGTTATGTGTCTCGCACAGCCTTTTGTGCCGCAAGGTAAGTAATACTACCTTTTTTCCACAATTTTTTTAAAGATTTAAATAACAATTTGGATAGATAATGTTTTTAAGATTTTTATGGTGATTTTATTGGTTTTTTTAGAAGTCTTAAAGAAGCTTTTGGATTTGCTTCATTAAAATAATAATGTAGAAAAAATATTAATGCAAACCTTCCGTCCGAATTCAGGCAATTACTAATGCAAATGGTAAAAGGTCTGTGCCTTCTGTCCCATTTCAGTGATTACGTGTCACATTTTTGTGATATTTTTTTTACTTTCAGACATACAGTGGCTGTCCATAACCTTCTACATGATTGGCAAACTGATGTCGTCTTTCTACTTTGCCATTACATATTTGTATACCTCAGAACTATTTCCTACATACACTAGAAACTCCATGCATGCTCTGTGTTCATCTCTAGGAAGAGTTGGATCTATACTAGCTCAACAGACTCCATTGCTGGTAAGATATAAATTAGATAATTTATTTATCAAATTTTAGGTAACGCATTACGATTTATAAAAATCCAACACATATATTATGAACGATAGATATTTTGAATAACAGTCCTAATACGAAAAAAGAAGATACATAAAACTTTTATATATTTAAATAACTTGACGTTTCGAGTGCTTTTCAGCTATGGTCAGCGAAAGGACCACATAAAGTTAACATAGTTACTAATTCATAATGTTTAGAGTCGATTGAATTGTCATATTGATGCCACTCGTTTGCACAAAGCTGCTCGATTTTAACAAAAATGCCTTATTTTTCCTTTGTTGAAACAATATTGTTAATTATATACACTTCATTGTTATTTATATCACTCAATATCACACATAATCACGTTCTCTTCGGTTTGGCCACATCTCCCCTAAATATTATAAAAATAATTGTCTGTTTATTGTTTTAGGATATTCATTATTTCTTTTATATTTGGAGACTATTTAAAGTAAAGATACCTGTGTTAGCGGTAGTTGATCTAGTTCTTAGGATAGGAAATTGAACACTTCAATGATGACTTAATTCACTATAATTTACTTCACTGATTTTACGTGAACTATACAACTTCAAACTTGTACAAAGGAATATTCCGTGCACGTGTGTCACAACCTCTTTTATAATAACGACTTCCCTACTCCGACTCGACCATCCCACTTCGGGGAGATGGTCGAGTCAATTCGTAACAATTCGTAAACAACCGAACGAGTCAAATGAATAACTATTGCACATGCGCACTTGAACAATGTTTAGAATTTAATTAAATAGATATTAGAAGCTCAGTGTAGGAACCCTGACACAGGTTGTGTCGCCTATTACGCACGTATCAGCAAAAATATCATGGGACTAGGACAATGGAACAGGTTTTAGATACGATTTTGTTAAAATTAATTTTTCTTTCAGCTGGTCTACTGGAGTGGTTTGCCAGCTTTCGTCTTTGGATCAGTCGCCCTTTTTGCTGCGTTTGTAACATTTTTGGTCCCTGATATATCAGATGACTCCCTTCCCGATAATGTTAAGGAAGCAGAAGCGATAGGCAAGAAAGACAAGGTTGTGAGCGCGTGACCTTTATGACTATGTTTATGGGCCATTAAGTATTAAAATACATTGATCTTAATATATTTAATTAAAATCTTAGTTACTATTTTCAATACGTGGATGAATGAAATGAAATGATTAAGCACTTGACGTTTTCTTTTGTGAACTTGCCAGCTATGGAATCTGCTTCCATCAGAGATACGAAGTCCAAGTATTTAATAAACTGTTTTATATTATAGTTCCATTGTATTATAACTTTAGTTTTTCTGTTTGTTATTTATTATTGTGTACTAGATTAGTACTCCCTAAGAAGAAGTATAATGATGTCATCTTAAATCCAAATTAAATCCCTTTCAACGCTTATGTCATATTTATGGAGTACCATTGTTATCAAGGGGTATCGCTAGGGCGTGGTAGACGCCAGGGCCCATCTTAATCTTTAACTGTGACTATTACAAATGGTACAAAGTTATTGTATTTTGTCGTTTATTGTACATAGACATAGGAATGTAACAAACTCAACAATTATTTATTAATAACACAATGTACACTTATGAACGTCAAAAAAAATACATTAAATGCTTCTAATTTTACATTTACTGCCAGTTATCAAATGAAAGGCGTAGAACGGAAGAGAAGAACTGGTAATAAACTCTCCACCACTCTTTTTAATCGCCTAAATAAAAGTTGTAACATATGTATAGTAGCATAAACGAATTAATTTATTAAGAAATTAAACGCTGTTCACTTATATTATAGTAATTAATGCCACAGTGCACATTGATGAATGCGTAATAGTTTTGATATTTTACTAATAAATTTTCACAATATTTGTGGGTTTTTTTGTATTGCCGAATCTGATTTTGTAATTGTCAATTTTAAAACCATTTCAAATTGATTTTTAGAGACTGTTTAACTAAAAAAATGTTATTTATAATGTTAAGGCTGTAAAATGTATAAAGCATTAATAATTTCAACTCGCTAAAACTCTCCTGCAAGCCTGCCTGAGCAAGATGGCGGCGCACCAGTCCCTATGACGTACCATGACAGTTAACACGTAAACAAATGTCATGTTTTACGTGTTAATTCATTCTTAAATTACCCGAATTCACATTTATTATCTTTTGATCAAAATCATTCCTCAACTACATTTAACTTCAAATAGTATAAGAATTACATATGCAAAGACATTAATTACGCTACATCATCGTCGATTTGACTAATAAATATGGCCGTTTTATGTCACGTAACTGATTTAGACTGCCGTATACTGACTGTGGGATTTTTGCACATGTACACAGATTACTCATAGTAACACTTTATTATCTATTCTATTAAAATAGCACATTGCTGCACTAAGTATTTTGCGACACTTTCCGAGCTACGTTTCTTCTCAGAAATCTTCTAATTTATGACGAGATTCTAATTTGTCAAATTATTATTTCTTAGTTATTAAGTTATGTTAAATGCTATTGTCTCGTATCAAACTCACGTGTTTTTGTTAAAAAATCTCATGTACTTAGTTTATAATGATAAAATAGGACAACCTCTAAGTGCCATCATTAAAGCTCAATGTCTTTGTAAAAAATCTTGTAAATGAGAGATAAAATTAATGTAAAAATGCTAGAAAAAACACCAATTAAATACTGAACTTATCAAAAAAGCAAAAATGCAAACATATTTTTGTTTATAAAATAATTAAAGCATGGTAAAATACTAACTGTTCTCGCGGAAACTCTCATTACAATCATCTAGTTGTAATCCTCCAAGTTCCGTCTGTTTTTAAAAAACGATTTCGGTTCCTAAACCGTATTCTATTCTTTCAAAAATAGTAATATAATAATACAAAACCTATTCGGGTCGCAACTTAATGTAACTATTGACTTATACAGAATCACCATAAAGAACTAATAAAACTAATTGAATTCATATAAACGCGAATTAAAATTTACATTGCGTTGTATCATTGAAAATTTTCACGTAAGGTAACATTCGTACATGAGTTATGATTTAAATTATCTCTAATGATAATGAATAATACACCTGAGGTTGTTATTGGACTTAGCATGTATAGTGTTTGTATTTATAATATAAGACATTATCGAAATATATACACCAATAAAATTTATTGAAAGCATTTATGACTATAAAAATCTTATGTAAAATGAATCTCTATTTCCCTAGGTCATCGCATCACGCTTGAAGGTATGGAACAATTTTCCTAATTTTTATTTGTGTTTGATATTGTGAGAAAGTTCACAAAGTATATAAAAAATAAAAAAGAAGTTCAAAATAAATGTATAAAAACTTAACCACAATTTTACATAACTGTCAGTTGTTTGAAACAATTATCAGCGATTGACAGATACGTAGAGTCACTATGTGTCGATAAACACTTTTTTTTTAAATAATATTTATTTTCATTAAATATTCATAGTTAAGGCAAGGAAACACCCGTTGGATCAACGAGTAATTAAACTAAATATTAAATAAGAGAATGTTTGAGATTTATTTAAGGAAAGGAAAAGTAGTTACCTGTATCGTGTTTTTTTTATCTAATATTCATTTCATGATGATGAAATTATTTACAGATTTTTTTAGAAACAAATATAAAAATTAAACTCAACCCGTAAAGAGTGTTAGTCTATAGTCTTTATAATATTAGGTCCTTACATATGAAATTGGCGTTTTGTCGTACTGGCCACTTTGACAAATACCTCCTCATTTGTTAGGAATTTCAAATTCAAATTTGTACAGCCAAATCCTGCCCCAAGCGAAAATTAACCCCAAAAAACTTACTTGTAAGCGTGTTTGGTGGACTAGTATTGTTCATTGCAGTTTTCTCAAAACTGGCCAGACTATTACGGCTGATGTCTATTGTCAGCAATTGCAAACCATGATGGAAAAGCTAGCGGCTAAACAACCTAGGCTGGTCAATCGCTCCACGCCACTGCTACTTCACGACAACGCTAGACTACACACTGCACAACAGACGGCTAGCAAATTAGAAGAGCTTTAATTGGAATGTCTAAGAGTCATCCTCCGTACTCCCCGGACCTTGCTCCAACAGATTACCATTTTTTTCGAAATTTGGACAACTTCTTGCAGGGGAAAAAATTTAACTCTGATGGGGCAGTCCAAATCGTCCTCACAGATTTTATTGATTCCCGTCCGACTGTTTTTTTTAGTAAAGGGATCAATGAACTACATATGAGATGGCAAAAGTGCATAGAAATCAATGGTTCATACTTTGATTAATTAAATATATTATATTTAAAAATATTCAACTTTTTGTTCCTCCCATACAAAACGCCAATTTCATATGTAAGGACCTAATATTAGATCGTTATACTATTATTATAAGGTAAGTAGGCATTAAAGTTTTGAAGGTAATCTCTGGATCAACTGAACCGATATCGAAGATTATTTTACCAAACGAAAGTCATGTTATTTGTGTGTTATAGGCTATATACCTAGTCTAGCCATAAATACTGAAACAAAGTAAAAAAAAATCTAAAGCAAATAAAATTTATTACTTTTACAGTGTTGGCCAAGTGTCTTCAGCGTGCGACTCTCATCTCTGAGGTCGTAGGTTCGATCCCCGGCTGTGCATCAATGGACTTTCTTCTTACGTGCGCATTTAACATTCGCACGGACGATGAAGGAAAACATCGTGAGGAAACCGGCTTGCGGTAGACCCAAAAAGTCGACGGCGTGCGTCAGGCTCTACTTACCGAATAGATTAACAAATAATCATGAAACAGATACAGATGTCTGAGGCCCAGAGTTAAAAAGGTTGTAGCCTTTTTATAATATTATTTGGGTATGAAAATTGTGACAGTTCTGTGAGTGCCCAAAATCCATAGCAATGGACGAATCCTGGCTTCGCCATTCGATTAAATAAACAGTCCTTGATATAGATTATAGACCGTCACCTACAATTGCGTAGAAATTTAAGGCGACTACATCCGCCGGTAAGATAATAAACATTTTTTTTGAAATAGCTATGGGGTGGTAATGTATACCTTTTTCATTGAACTATTATTACGGGGACTTTGTAGACAGGACATATAAAAAAATTGCGCTAGGAAATATGTAAGCAACAGCGGGCAAGATCCCTAAAATTGTTTTGTTTCACCAAGATAAAAGCTTTGAATAGTTGGATCATGCCCATATCCCCATATGCGGTGAAAGTGGCCATAAGTGGTTTGAGATCGATTGTTTAAGAGAATCAGGAAGATTTTATTATAATAATTTTAGCTTTAAAGAAAGACATTCAAAGTGCATTAGTCTGAAAAGTGGTTACCTCGAAAAAATAAAATAACATTTATCTAACGATAATTGTGTCATACTCATTATTCTTTTTATTGAACATCCGTAGTAACATGGCCTCTATATATCTTATTTTTCTATACAGTGGGCTCACGATTGACGTAATTCGCAGATTTATACATCAATGAAAACTGCTTCCACATCCATCGTTATTCTCCAGTTTTGGCCTCCACCGACTTTTTTGTTCTGAAACCTCAAGGGAAGGCTTGGTGGACATAAATATGGTGCCGAAACTGAGGCCTAATTTCAGGTGTACTATAAATATAGTATTGCAAAACTTTATGACCGCTATAATTGTTGGTTCGCTCACGCACGAAGTATATTAAGTAATCAAATCAAATTGTAAAAAAATAGATTTTGTCTATGTTAGCCTACAAACTGTTCAGTTCACCTAATACTTGAGTTTTAAATTACTTATTAGTATTAAGTTTACCAGCTTTAAAAATAATTAAATAATATTTCAACTCGTACAACAAAAGTATATACCGTGGTTTTCATAAAACTTAATCAAAAGAATATTTACGTGTAAACCAAATAAAGTTAGTATACTTTGACTCATATGTGTTTGGTCCATTTCAGTCGATATAGCTACAGTTAAAATGTTCTATCAGCTTTGTTGTTATATCGTATTACAGAACAGTCACACACACATTTTCGCGTAAGTGAAAGGCAAATTGTACGTTTTTTTAATAGTATTTCTGAAAAATTACATTACAAAATAAAATTCATTTTTACCTACAACAAATTACATTACAACGAAATAATCCAGATATTTAAACAGCTGACATTTGAGGGCAATTGTACGGTTTTTAAATTATTATATAATTCACGGACTAAAATTAACATTTCATTTATTTAAATTATATGTTAATTAATGCGTCATTAGTCTATAAAACATTTTCAAACCTAAATAACGTAGTAAACGTAGTTAACAACTTTGTACTCGCAAAATTAGGATTTTTTAAAATATTAAATGTTAAAATTCCCACGTGGATATGCTTAAAATCTGTATATACTAAGTTAAGTTCTGTGTGTATAACATTTCAATTCGAACAACGAAATATTAGCGCGTTTAACCATGTAAACTCGGCTTTACAATATTAAATTTTTAATTTTCCTCTTTGTGACCATAACAAGCTTCTTTCTTCTTCTTCTGTTTTTTTTTGTAAAACATAGCAACAACCTACTAGATACAGCGAGACATATAAAACAAATCACTAAAGAAGTTTGATAACATTTGTGACACTTTTTAAGACGAACGTTTCTTGCTCATGTCAAGAGGACCTTACCCTCTGTAGAGATATCGCGTCGCTTTGCTTCGAATGATGTGTGCTTCCCGAATTCTGCTGGCTGAACTTTGTTCTCGATCTTGCCTCCGTCAGTAAGGTCTTGGCCACTTACTCTGTGACTTTGAACATCAACAGCGATCTCGATTTAAATAGTGTTTGTACAGAGCGATCTCAAGAAAGCGACATCACTACGACGGATATTGAAAGAACTATACCGAACTTACAAACAAAAACGCCAGGATCAGTATCACTATGACTTGCTGACGGAGTTTAATCCGCGAACGAATCTCATTCATCCAGGAATAATTGCTATTCTGGGTATGATCACGCAACCTTTCCTAAATCTTCAAAAGAATGTGGCATATTTACCTAGTCATTTATTAGTTTTACCTATGTAGTATTAATGTACTTTAATAAATAATAATGTATTTGTTTCATTGTAAATGATGTAATAATAAATAAATAAGAAGCCTTTGAACAGTCAGGTAGCTAAGAAAAGTCCTAATGTAATCGTGACAAGCAATGGCAAGTATAAACACAGTTAGGGAACTTATCCTTAGGGGAGCGCACGTCTAAAACAATCTACAGTTCGAAACTGTTCGTATCTATTCGCATCTTGCCTTCAATAATATGTGGACGGAATAATTTCCGGCAAAAGAAAAGCGGAAGCAAAATGTGCAAGTGCAATAAACGTTCATTTAAGGAAATTAAATTTTGTATATAAATTACAATTGCATTATAAATTTATTAGTAGAAATAAATCTAAAATTTATTAATACATAATTAACCGAATCAACTGAGTTAGTCTCACAAGCGCCAGCGCATGATCTATTGTATGCTACATAGTATACCAATTCAATGCCATTCAGTATGTATTTCACTCTCAAACGTTCATAACGTTTGTAAAAATTTAATAATATCACAACAATATTTTGAATTGAATTTTGAGTTGTGGAAACAATTATGGTAATTGTGAGGAAAAAATAAGCGTGAAATCGTAATAAAACCATTAGTTTTTACAATGAGTATATCAGTGAGTGAGAAGCCTGTGGGGCTTGACACTGTATTGGAGAAGTTCAGCATCTACCAACGATATCATTTAGAGAAGATCGCACTTATTTTTATAGCGCATCTGGCCAATTCGATTCATTGCAATCAATATATTTTTGTCACGGAAGCAGTAACTTACAGGTATGTATCGCATATCTTCAGATTATAACACAATTTACCAGGAAAGAGATATATTTAATGTAACTAAAAATGCATAAAAAATATAAACGTATATATTCATTTTACGTTCTGATTTAAACAGAGAGTTATAGCTAGTAACCGGGAACCGTACAAGATGCAATATAATGTTAATTTTAAATATTAAGCGTGTTTACTAATTTGAATGGTGTGTTACTACTACTAAGTGTTGACCACGATTTACTTTCATGGTTGAGGTAATTAAATACAATTTAAACTGCACACATTCTGTACCAATGTACAGATACCGGCAAACATCTTGAACAAATGTCCTTGCCTGCAGGCGGAGGGCGGTGGTGCGCGGCGGCGAGTGAGTGACGTTTCGATCGCGTGATTGGTAAATCAGTTGACGCAAACTTTCCCCCACTCCCTTGTTTAATGCTCAAGAAATTTGCCGGTATCTGTACCATGGGTGACCTTAGTACCTGTTTCTGTTACTTAAAACCTTTACGAGGAATGTGACATGACTTTGCATAATTATCTATCTATACAGTATATATTGATATAATTTTAATATACCTTCCTAAATTGCAAGAAAACTAGTACATTCAGTCGTAACTCGTAGTCGTACAAGGAAAGTACGTAAACATGTAGTTTTATCTAAATGTTGCTTTTGACGGGAATTATTTGCTGTTATTAAACATGGATTTTACATAATACTATGTTTGTTAATACTATTTATTTAGAACAAACATCGTTAAGACCAGTTATTTAGAACGAATATCTTCAGTGCTGCTCTTCATCTCTGAACTTCTGCCTCTAGGGTTTACTTGATCGGTCTCAACTCTAGGGCGAAGAAGATCAGCCTCGAGTTCTGGTTCTGGAACATTCCACTGAAAATCGTCCAGAATAAATATGACTATAATTTATAGAAACATTTTAGACAAAATTTTTTGACGTTTAAAAATATCTTCTATTGGAGTATCTTATTCGGCCGCTGCTCTAAAGCAGTATTAATTATCAATGGTTATCTAGCATTATGGCCTCCTAAAATAGATAACGTCATGTATCTAGGAAACTTAAGATAGTTGTCCTTTTAATATATCTAAAGTCGAATCTTGGTTATTGTATCAAAACTCATTATTAAAATCAGGATCGATTAACGTGATACACATCGTAAATATAATTCTAAGATGTGATACAATTTTAATAGGTATTATAAAATTTAAGTAGGTTTAAATAGGTTTTTTAAAAAACATTAATTAGTGACAAAACTTTTTCATATAGTTAACATTGTCTAATTATTCAATGGATCGAAAGAAGTTTATTTTGTATCAATAAATTTACTATAATTAGTCTGGCCACAAATACTGTAACATTTCTTTTTTTCAACTTTTTAATTATTTTGAACTATATTGTTTTAAAAACTGCTTTCGATTTTGCATGATGATGAATACGAAACATTTTTCGTATTCATCATCAAATTACAATATGGAATGGAGTGTTAAAGAAAATAGGATCGCAGTGATCGCCTTGCACAAACTGGGTATGGAGCCGTTGGTCATATTCCAGACACTTCAAAAGCTTGGTATCAGTCGTATGTTCGTATATCGTACTATCAACAGATACAGCAACATTTCGTCTGTTAAAAAGCAGTGCCTTTTTGACAGGACTGCTTTCGATTGGGGCAGCCGCGTGCTGTTAGAACTACAATACTGTTAATGCTGCTAAAGCCAGAATTAGTTGGAACCCCATTAGGAAGCAAAAAATCTAATCATGAGAAATGAAGATATAATAAGATAGGACTATGTCGCGTATTACAAAGCAAGTCGAAAAACTCGAGTTTAGTATTATCGTCGATATACAGGACATTCCCTCAATCAATCTTTACAATTAATGAAAGTGGATCCATCAAAACGCTTTCTGTCGCTATACACAGATATACAGCACAGAAATATCCCCTTTACCGATGAACAAATTTTGGTGGTCAACATTTGGTCGGAAAGGTACAACGTGGTCATCATTCTGCGTCAGTGATGGTGTGGAGGGGAGTGTCTTATCAAGGAGTCACACAACTACATTTTTGTGAAAAAGGAGTGAAAACTTCTGCCAAAGGTCAATATCAAGGTACAGTCTTGGATCATGTTGTGAAACCTCTCAGCACTACACTTTTTAAAATTATACAGGACTTCCCACCAGGTCACAAGGCACGAACTACCCAAGCCTGACTTGTAACCAACATCTTCCTACTTACCATAATTTTGTTTATTACGCTCTTAATGAGGATTAAGTTTTTATTTAGTTTTTTTTCGCGAAATTTCACACATTTTGGATTTAAAAAAATAGATTTCTTCGAAAATCTAAAAAGTGTTCCAGAGTGAAAGTTATTTTGTTGATCCCGACTGCAACCGATTAATGATTGATGTCAAAGTATAAGTTAAGTTGTCATTGATTGCATTACCAGTATTGGTTAATATATATGTACGTTTTCCATATGTACACTGAGAGTAAAGGAAGTTATTGTAAAAAAATCGGTATGACAATTCTATAGACAAAATGTCCTTCCAATAAGAAGGTTCAACAACTACAGCAACGGCTGGAAACGCGATCGATAACTTAGGAACAGAGGCCAAAACTCTTAGACATTTCTATGCTCTTAAGTATTGGATATTATATTATACATAAATAAACTAACAATATTTGATGCATGTAATTATTAGACTTAGACAAATATTATTCAGTAATTAGTTTAATTAAATAAGTGAGAAAGTGAGTTAAGCAATATTTTGTTTAAAGATACACTTACTAGTAAACACACAACAATGAAAATTACGAAACACTCCAGGCAGACGTGTTTTCTGATGATTATTTCTTAGTAGAGTTTTGCGTACTCCAATCAGGATCTTTTTAAGAAACTTTACCAGGAACTTATTGAGAATAATTATATTATATAGTTTATGCAGTTGCTTATTTTTCTATTATGGTATTTTTCGTAAAAGTTAAGCCATTTTGTAATTGTGAACAATTTTGAGAATACTGGATACATTGTTATTTAATTATTTTGTTGGATGTCCCAATGTTCTAACAATAACGTGAATAAATTATTTGTAAAATAAAATAAAAATTCATCGTTATATTTATTATGTTGGATGTCCCAATTTTCTAACAATGACGTGAATAAATTATTTGTAAAATAGAATAAAAATATTGAATAACGTTCGAGGTTATGTATACAATGAAAAATGAAGTTTTATGTATAAAACAATGGCTAAAGTATATTTTTGTTAGGAATTATAACAATGAAATTCAATATTTACAATTTTCTTAACCTACATAGTAATAATAAAAATAATTACAAATTAATAAAAAGAAAATTTAAACAAATGTCTTAATAACATATTTATAATACAATTTTGTTTCAATTCAAATCAGTGGCGGTACCACCATCTCGATTTGGATCTTACATTTCTGTATCTATATCGTGATTGTATAGGTGACAAGTTGGTGATCCTTCTGTGCCTAAGATACGCCGACATTTTCTGTCTGAGGCATGTCGTGTATTGAATGCACACATAGACAGATTGGTGCACAGCTTATGAGACGAACACTGCTTTTCATGAAATATAATATAACATATCTAAAATATCGTTAATCTAATAATAATTCATTTAATCGATTGATTCAGGAATATGATTACATAACTCTATTAATTAATAGTTTGTTTATTTACAAATTTTTATTTAATTCTTTGGAAGGGATAAAAATTCTGATCATTGAAATAAGATTCTTATTGCATTATTAGTAATTATAAATCTAACATCGGAACATGATAAATAGGGGTACAGGATCGCGACCTTTGTGGACTGGTACCCGTTGCGGTCCGTAAAATGCAAAGCAAGATAAAAGTAAAAATAATTTATTAAAATATTATTATTCAGGAAATATTAAACGAAAGTGACGCGATTTTTATACGTACTGTGCACAATGAGTAATATTTTTTTACAAGGATAAATATTTAAAGGATCGTGAGGTAATAACAGATATGCATAACGACGTCTAAATGATGTAATATGAAGAATCAAACAAAACGGAGGGTACTGGTTTTCAACAGGCAGGAACTTGCCTTTTGGCAGTGTGTATGTTACTTAACTTCAGGTGAACCTTGTGTTTGATTTGTTTTATAAAAAATAAGCAAATGCAATATCTGAAGCCAACACGTTCTGTTGGCTTCAGATATTGTTGTTGCACTACTGGAGAATTTATCCAGTGTAGATAATATATTATAATAGCCGCGAAATAGATGATATTATATCGTATTTTCTTACGCGTAGGCGTTAATATGTCTTTGATAGAAGGAGATATAATGATGAGAAATATTTATTTATAATTACAATATTATGTTAATTAGTAGTTAAGGATTTGATGTTTAAACTTTTTTTTAATTCAACTTATGTTAAAATAGCGACCAACGCTCCCTGATACATAAAAATATTGTAACTCTGCCGTGTTAATATAAAATAATCATAATTATTTTTTAAATCTATTCTTACACTATTATGGCACTTAATTTCTCTTCAGATTAAACCAAAAAGTCTATTAAAGAGTTTTAATTTGTTCTAGATGTATAGACTCGCAGAATTTCAGCGAAACGCCGGAGATATGTGGCAAGAATGTGTCACAAAGTTGCAGCCACTGGGTTTATCAGGACCCTGACAGTTTCGTGGCTCAAGTGAGTTGTCATAGTATTCATATCTTTATTAGTTGTGATATTACTTATCTATAATAGTAGTATAACATTGCATGGCAGGATAAGTAATAATGAATAATGTGGTCGGGCTATAACGACAATGAAACGAAAGGGAATGCTTAGATATTTTGCCATGTGTGTAGGATATACAAAGCAACCGTGTAATGAGAAGTCGGATTGACAAGGCATTGTCCAACATATATGAACCAGGTGTAGCAAAGTCATGCGGTTATAAAAAACATTATTATAAATATCTGTTTAATAAATTACTGTTCAAAGAGTAAAATTCATTAGTGGATCAACTTCAACCAAATATATTTCATTAGGATTTCAGATGATACAACATGTGCATTAGATACTAAGCTACATCAAAAGCTCGTTATACTTTTAAGCTTTTTCTTAATAAACTAAAACTCTATTTTAAACTTTAAATACGCCTTATTGTTTAAAGTATAACTTTAATTCCTTTATCCTAACCTGTAAATGTGTAAATAAGTGAAATCAAAAAGTGAGTGAGAAAATTGAGAGTCATAACACATTTTTATATGAATCAATTGAACAGCGCTTGGCGTATGAAGCTAAACAAAAGTGTGAATAGAATTCGTGTAGAAAAACTAAACCTATAAAGATCTTATTAGAGCTGTAGAAATCTATTTTAACACATCATTTTTCGGAAATTAAGTACATAGGTCTTTGATTTTCAAAAGCTTTATTTTAATTTTATATAGGGCTGTGATTGTTGTATTTATATATATTGTACTCGATGCCTTTCTTATAGTTTGACCTCGCCTGTGAGGATTGGAAACGAACTATGGTGGGGACAGCGCATAACGTAGGTTATATGATTGGTCTGCTCATCGTTGGACCTCTTTCTGATAAGTAAGTCGTTTAAAGTTTTCATCTTAATCTAAGATAATAAAAATAAAATTCAATCTCTAAACCACAGAGTCATTTATACTAATTGTAAACCTTCAAATTACCATTATTAAAAGGTATATTAAGTACAATATACACATAGCAGTATTGGCCTAGTGACTGTGAAGGAAAAGTGAAGGACATCGTGAGAAAACAGCGTGACTATTAGTAATAGTTGCCAGCGTGTCAGGCGTAGAAGGCTGATCACTAACTTGCCTATTACAAAACACAAATTATCAGGAAACATACAGAAATCTGAGGCCTAGACCGGATTTTAGCGCCACTGGCTTAAAATATATATTTTTCTTTTGCCATATATATAATGTCTTGCTAACATATACATTATCTTACTTTGAGAAAAAAACTTTCAGTTTTCCTATAATGAATATTTTTTACGTTTTCCTTCGACAACTCCTTGATTTAATATTAACTTGTGGTTGTGGGACTTCAAATGCCTTATTTATGTTTTGATATTATACGTACCAGGTTCGGGCGAAAAAATATTGCCATAATGACGGGAGTCTTAGGTGGTGTTTTTGGCGTATTAAGAAGTTTCTCCAATTGGTACTGGTTATTCGTTGCCATGGAGTTTATGGAAGCTCTCATAGGGGATATGTGCTCGCCTATGTTCGTATTAAGTAAGTTTATTTTAGTACTGTCCACACAAAATTATGGATACAAACTAAATACGGAAATTTTTAATTCGATCGTAAATCCAATATATATTTTTCTAATAAATAATATGAATGCAATGAATGAATATGGAAAATAACAAATTACTTTACATATTTACTTTATTTATTGACGTAGCTTGCTAAACACTCTTTCTATCAGCGCTAGAAATCGTCTCTTCGAACAAGCGTCTAGTCTTCAACATGTTGGTGAGTTATGGGTATATAGTCGGCGGCGTGCTCCTTGCAGTATTTTCCTGGCTCATTCAAGATTGGCGTTGGCTTCTACGGGCCCTTTACACGCCTGCTCTTCTGTTCATCCTCTACATCTTCTTCCTCGACGAAAGCCCTAGATGGCATCTATCAAAAGGACGAAAGGAAGAGGCAACTGCAATTGTAGAAAAAATTGCAGCAAAAAATAATATAAAACTTGATCAAAACATGCTTGATAATTTAAGTTATGAGAAAGAAGAAAATAAAAATTTAAAAAAGATTTTAGCGAGCACATTAAAGTCTAGGAAATTGAGAACAAGATTCTTTGTTTGCGTTATTTGGTGGATGACATCTACCTTCGTGAACTACGGAATGGTTTTGAACTCTGTATCGCTACAGGGAAATAAATATGTGAACTTTGGTCTGACACAATTGGTTGATGTTCCGGGCTTGTTGATCATTACGAACATTTTGCTGCGATTTAAACGAAAGAAACCGTTGATAATTTGCTTTGCTCTTGGCGCTGTTATGTGTCTCGCACAGCCTTTTGTGCCGCAAGGTAAGTAATACTACCTTTTTTCCACAATTTTTTTAAAGATTTAAATAACAATTTGGATAGATAATGTTTTTAAGATTTTTATGGTGATTTTTTTGGTTTCTTTAGAAGTCTTTAAGAAGCTTTTGGATTCGCTTCATTAAAATAATAATGTTGAAAAAATACTAATGCAAATGGTGAAAGGTCTGTGCCTTCTGTCCTAATTCAGTGATTACGTGTCACATTTTTGTGATATTTTTACTTTCAGACATACAGTGGCTGTCCATAACCTTCTACATGATTGGCAAACTGATGTCGTCTTTCTACTTTGCCATTACATATTTGTATACCTCAGAACTATTTCCTACATACACTAGAAACTCCATGCATGCTCTGTGTTCATCTCTAGGAAGAGTTGGATCTATACTAGCTCAACAGACTCCATTGCTGGTAAGATATAAATTAAATAATTTATTTATCAAATTTTAGGTAACGCATTACGATTTATAAAAATCCAACACATATATTATGAACGATAGATATTTTGAATAACAATCCTAATACAAAAAAAGAAGATACATAAAACTTTTATATATTTAAATAACTTGACGTTTCGGGTGCTTTTCAGCTATGGTCAGCGAAAGGACCACATAAAGGTAACATAGTTACTAATTCATAATGTTTAGAGTCGATTGAATTGTCATATTGACGCCACTCATTTGCACAAAGCCGCTCGATTTTAACAAAACTGCCTTATTGTTCCTTTGTTGAAACAATATTGTTAATTATATACACTTCATTGTTATTTATATCACTCAATATCACATTCTCTTCGGTTTTGCCACATCTCGCCTAAATATTATAAAAATAATTGTCTGTTTATTGTTTTAGGACATTCATTATTTCTTTTGTATTTGGAGACTATTTAAAGTAAAGATACCTGTGTCTGGGTTCCTATTACGCACGTATCAGCAAAAATATCATGGGACTAGGGCAATGGAACAGGTTTTAGATATGATTTTGTTAACATTTATTTTTTCTTTCAGCTGGTCTACTGGAGTGGTTTGCCATCTTTCGTCTTTGGATCAGTCGCCCTTTTTGCTGCGTTTGTAACACTTTTGGCCCCTGATATATCAGATAACTCCCTTCCCGATAATGTTAAGGAAGCAGAAGCGATAGGCAAGAAAGACAAGGTTGTGAGCGCGTGACCTTTATGACTATGTTTCGGGCCATTAAGTATTAAAATACATTGATCTTAATATATTTAATTAAAATCTTAGTTACTATTTTCAATACGTGGATGAATGAAATGAAATGATTAAGCACTTGACGTTTTCTTTTGTGAACTTGCCAGCTATGGAATCTGCTTCCATCAGAGATACGAAGTCCAAGTATTTAATAAACTGTTTTATATTATAGTTCCATTGTATTATAACTTTAGTTTTTCTGTTTGTTATTTATTATTGTGTACTAGATTAGTACTCCCTAAGAAGAAGTATAATGATGTCATCTTAAATCCAAATTAAATCCCTTTCAACGCTTATGTCATATTTATGGAGTACCATTGTTATCAAGGGGTATCGCTATTGAAGTTGCGTGGTAGACGCCAGGGCCCATCTTAATCTTTAACTGTGACTATTACAAATGGTACAAAGTTATTGTATTTTGTCGTTTATTGTACATAGACATAGGAATGTAACAAACTCAACAATTATTTATTAATAACACAATGTACACTTATGAACGTCAAAAAAAATACATTGCTTGCTTCTAATTTTTTCATTTACTGCCAGTTCTCAAATCAAAGGCGTAGAACGGAAGATAAGAATTGGCAATAAACTCTCCGCCACTCTTTTTAATCGCCTAAATAAAAGTTGTAACATATGTATTGTAGTATAAACGAATTAATTTATTAAGAAATTAAGCGCTGTTCACTTATATTATAGTAATTTATGCGTAATAGATTTGATATTTTACTAATGAATTTTCACAATATTTGTAGGTTTTTCTCTATGCCGAATTTGATTTTGTTATTGCCAAGGTTTTTTTCTCACAGTTTTAAAACCATTTCAAATTGATTTTTAGAGACTGTATAACTGACAATTGTTATTTATAATGTTAAGGCTGTACAATGTATAAAGCATTAATAATTGCAATAGCCTGCCCCATCAAGATGGCGGCGCACCAGTCCCGTACCATGACAGTAAACAAATGTCACGTTTTACGTGTTAATTCATCCTTAAATTACCCGAATTCACACTTATTATTTTTTGATCAAAATCATTCCTTAACTAAATTTAACTTCAAATAGTATAACTATTACATATGCAAAGACATTTATTACGCTACATCATCGGCGATATGACTAAAATATATGGCCGTTTTATATCACGTAACTAACTTCAATATTGACTGCCGTATACTGACTGTGGGATTTTTGCCCTTGTACCTGTGTACAGTGTGTGTACTTATATATATATATATATATATATATATATATATATATTGCTGGACTCTGTATTCTCAACAGTATTCTAAGACACTTTCCGAGCTACGTTTCTTCTCTGAAATCTTTATGTGACTTATGACGAGAATATAATTTGTCAAAATTTCTTAGTGATTAATAATGTTAAGTGCTATTATCTCGTATCAAACTCACGTGTTTTTGTTAAAAGTTCAAAATGAATGTATCAAAACTTAACGATAATTTTACATTAATGTCAGTTTTTTGAAACACCTATCAGCGATTGACAGATAGATCATTACCTAGAGTCACCATTAATAACATTTTTTTTGAATAATATTTTTTTCATAATTTTTTAAATATTCATAGTTAAGACAAAACAACAGTCTTCTGATCAACGAGCAATTTAACTTAATATTAAACAAGATAATGTTAGAGATATATATAAGGAAAATCAAAGAAATTACCTGTATTTTGTTTTTTTTCTAATATTCATTTCTTGATTATGAAATTTTTTTAAACAAATATAATATAAACTCAACCCATAAATGGTGCTGTCGATAATCTTTATAATCGTTATACAAATATTATAAGGTAAGTAGGAGGTACAAATTTGAAGGTGTTAGGTAATCTCTGGATCAACTGAACCGATTTCGAAGATTATTTTACAAATAGAAAGCCATGCCCACATATTAAAACTATTTTAATAAATTTAATTACCTTCTAATAATATTCCTTCACGTTACACATGAGACTAGCAAACTACATGTCTGGGCTATTTAATGTATTACCACCATAGAAATAATAGTCTTAAGTCATATCTGACCCCCATAGAAGTATAAGCATATACAGATTGATGGGGCCTTGACCAGTGTTACAGCGTGCGTCTCCCGTCCCTACCGGTTGGGCACCAAAGCACTCCATATGTGCGCATTTAACAATCGCTTGTACGGTGAAGGAAAACATCGTAAGGAAACGTTCGGCATGACATAGATCCAAAAGGCTGACGGCGTGTATCAAGCACTGAGTAGAAACAGAAATCTGAGCGTGGAACATAAATGGTTGTAGCATCACTCGTCTTTTTAATGAGTCTGCAATTATAGAACTTATTTTTTTTACGATTTTTTTATTTACATAACTCAATACACTCGGGTACATCAAAGATAAACTGTTCTATTTTCAAACGAACCTTCGTGAATACGCCATATTTCTGTAAATACCTAATAACCATTTCTAGAGAATAGGAAATTAATTGAATAACCAGAACGTCGTCAGCAAGAGTTATGAATGGACAAACTGGGGGCCAATTTCCATGTTTGTTTCTAATCGGGAATTCCCAGTCGATTGCGGATATGTAATTGCGAGACGTTACAACGCCCTGCAACGTGCAGAGCCGCTGCACTGGGGGCCTTCACGCTTAACGATAATACGTTTAGCGCTGCGTTTATATGAATTGAAGTCCTTATGTAATGTTCGTGGGTCAAAAGAATCCTTAAAATGAATACGGTAGCAAGTCGAGCATATATGATATATATTTATTGGTTTTATACACAACAACATTCACACGTAATTTTATTTGTTACCAATTAACAAATAAAGTTATAAAAAATATTAAATAAGATTACATGGAATTAACTATAATATATCTATTAATCATTAGTCATTACTATCAGCTTGTAAGTTAACATCGTCAAATCAGTCTAAGACTCTTATAATCAGAAGTTTATTACATCTAACAATATTGGCAAATACAATACATAGTAAATATATGCAATTGCTTCTTTAAACATCAGTATTTTTTTTATATCAAGAAATCATGATCTTTAGTTGTCGGTGAAATAAATAGTTTTAATTAGGAGGCTATAGTTACACATAAAAAAACTTAGTACGTGACTCTCATCCCTGAGGACGTAGGTTTGATCCCCGGCTGTGCACCAATGGACTTTTTTTCTATGTGCCCATCTAACATTCGTTCGAACGGTGAGGGAAAACATCGTGAGGAAACCGGCTTGTGTTACACAGGTATTCCTACTTATTAGATTGACAGATGATCATAAAACATAAAATAAAAAGTTTGTAGAACTATATACTTATAATCCTTCCTAAACTCTATGATATTGTCGCAAATGGTAGTCGTAACGGTTCCGTGTCGTAAAATGTGAAACATACCGTCGGCAGCTATTTTCAATTTGGCTCGGCTCACACCTGCGAGTCGGTTGCAATATTAATCTGTGCTTCTACATACAAAGGATACAAAATGTCTAACTTAGCCTTTATATTTGAAGGATAGAAAATCCAACTAACGATACATGTTTAATGTACACGTAGAATATTGATTGATCCGACATCGCCGATTACGATACGCGACGCAGCCGTGTTGGATCCCTCGTTATTTAAAGGCAGGTTTCTTTGTATGTTTTGGACAATATTGGATATTTTTTTACAGTCATAACTGCTTCATATATAACATCTGATACGTTTTTTAATGTATGGAAGTCATATTTATCGCTAATCAACTCTGATAAGCCTAATATTTGAATTATGATATTCATTTTTACTACGACTTTAGGTTATGATAATACTCATTTACATATTTGATTGACCAGTTAGTATTTCTCTAATCTGTTGGTACAATTTGCAGACCTACACTGACCACCAATGGATGCTCTTATAACGGGTAAAATTCAAAATCAAGACTCCACGCTAAGTGTAACAAGTGTATATTAAAGCCGTAAGAATTGGATTTGACATAGAGTCTCGACTTCATCTTACCTAAGCCTACTGAGTAACCATTATCTATCAGGGATCACTAGTATATCAGGTACTTGAACTCTTTTGGTGCAAGTTCAAAGATGTTGCTTATTATATTTAGAGTGGTATTTATTAACCACTCTAAATATGATAACCAACATGTAAGTAGAGCTAAAATTCTATGCTTCCTAGATTCTATCGGACATCGTACTTTGAACATATCACTATCATAATATATTGATTATTAATTTTCTTTTAAAAAATAGATTTTTATATATTATGTAAGCTGTGGTGGTTTAAACTTTTAACTTAATACGACAGTATATGGATTGCATTGACACGTAGTGGAAAATAGAAAAATATTCAGCACTGCAGTCGCTGAGACGGCGGTTCTGGACTATGATCACGTGCGGCTAGAGTGACCATCATAACTAAAACATTAAATAATATTTTGGTTTAATTTCGCTATATTTAAAACGAATTTTAATATAATAATTTATTGTAAAGGAAATAAATAAAGAAATGGATCGGGCTAAGATAAAGGTACTTTTCCAGGCAAAATACATTTTGTTATCATTTTTTAGTATTATGTAATGAAATAACAGACAACATACGTATTGGTGTAGTGTGATTTTAAAATAATAATAATACTGGTAAAGCAATCGACACATTAATACTACAATACTACACATTAATAATATATTTATAATTCTTTGCCTACTAACTTTTTTTTGGATATTGAGTCTGAGCAAAATATTGAAACCAATGAACCTTAAAACATATGTATGAAGTGAGGTCTACACCAACCAATTATAATTGTGACGATTATGAATATTTGATTAATTATTACAAGCCTAGCTTCAGCGGCTACGTTTTACTATACTGTCCTATATTTAATCTCAATTACAAAGAACAGGGATTTTACATTTTTTATGTTCCAGCGACTCACAGTTCTTGTTTACGCCTCCAGTTTTCTTTAATATTTATATACCTAATATTCTCCAGAAAACATAGTTTAATAGATTACAAATATAAACAAAAGAAAAGCACGATAAATGGACTTTTAAATACCTATATAAAACGTTGCAGTTCCTGATCTACACCTCACCACACATATGTATATTATCTGCTATATATATATATATATATATATATATATATATATATATATATATATATATATATATATACAGAATAACACATAATCTTTAAAATATGTATAATGTATATACTGGTAGGAATATAGAAAATATAGAATATAGAAAAATATTGTATTTTGTAAAGTAGTAAAAATGTATTTCAACTTTATTATAAGTAAAACAACTTCAGTGAAACCTGAAATTCTGATCTTTATCGCTCATATCGACTCAAAGCTTTGCAAAAAAATGTAGTAATATATAGGATATTGTAGAATTATTAACTACTGTGAAAATCGTAATCTCCTTGGGATTTAAAAGACTATTAAAATAAACAAGTTGTGCAAAACGTTTAGTTACCCTAAGTTGTAAGCTATGGAAACCGCGTCTCGAGCCACGTACGCCCTAGCATTTTCTATCCCTCAAATATTCCCACGCTTTGATACACGCTTTTAAGATCGAATAACATTTCAAAGAGTTATTTTATCTTAATAATGTATATCCTTATGTAACATAATTAAATCTTAATAATAAAATAATCTAATGTGAAAATATCAAAATATATTATATTAAGCTTTTCATATTTAATTAAAGTCAATGTAAAATAAATGAATTGTAGTGAATCAAATAATTAATGGAGTGTTTATTTCCTATGCTCGATCTAGCCTTCATTAAACGAAATATCATAGTGTTAAACAAGCACTATAATATATTGTCTGCGACAAAAAAATAACCACAATTATATAAAAATATCATTAATATGGAATATAAGATACAGGTATCCTAGCACTAGTCCCAGGCCCTTTTATCAAGTAGATAATCGTTAACTTTATAGTAAGCATTTTTACACAGATTTTCTTAATTGATTTCTTAATTTTTTTTAAAGGCAGATATTAATGAGCCTCTGGGATTTTTTAAAGGAAAAGTGTCTCTTTTTCCCAAAAAATAATTACTAAGTTTAGATAGGCTAGTAAGTAGTATTTACATTATGCGTATGTTCTATTCTAGTAGACTTATCACTATTTTGTATTCATACATAATATTTATATATGATTTATAAAGGCATATTTTTAAATATATATTGAAAATGTATTATTCGCATCTAAATAGCTTCAGCAGAAAATGTATTGTTAATAAAACTCAGAATTCCCCGCTCACATTTATTCAGAAATTTATTCTGTATTACTTTAAAATAATAAGTAAAATAATTAATAAAACGGAAATATTTTGAAAAGACACCGCGCAATCTGGCTTGTAAATAAACTAGCGATCGTCGGAATGACGGGTTTTAAACTCTTTTATTTCACATCTTTTCCGCGCTGTGCTTGAATAATTAACTGACTTTCGGATCTACTATATTTTTATTGTTTTGTTACTATTATATCTTTAAAGTGAGTTTTGTTTAGAGTTTTATGATACATACACTTAAGTAGACAACATACTTAGATTGTTCTTGACGTATATCTTTTTTTCTTGTTTATGGCTTTTATTTATGCCAACTGGGCACATGTACTTCGCTAGTTGTTAAACAACAGGAAAAGAAATGCGTTGAGAACTGTCAAAACTGTATTTTGAAACAATTTCTATACAGTATTGGATTTTTCATTAACTAGTTGTCCATTGCGAGCTAAAGTTAGTTAATTAATTGCAGCCGTAGTAAAAAATAAAATCCAGCTTAAAATAAATGATCTTGTGCTGTATACTGCTGCATATCTTGTTCTGTCTACTGTATAGTATAGTCGAATTCGTGATTAGGTGTATTGTTTTTTAGAATTATCATTACGAGCGTAAGCTTTTTTTCCTTTGACATATTATAACATGAAGTTTATACATCTATGGTCTTTACGCTTAATCACACTTAAATGTCAATTGTCAGATTTTTCACAGAAGTTCGTCTACGTTAACTGTCAAAGCAGTGGCTGAAGGCGTCACCGGTGAAAACCAAAACCAGTATCGTAGTTTTGGAACATAACAACATCATTAACTAACAATCGAATTTCAACTATTTATTTTTTGTGCATATTCAAAATTCACTTAATTATTATTTTTACCGATCAATCTCCATCTACACGAGACTGGCGAAGTACCTTGTGCCCAGTTGGCATAAATAAAAGCCATAAACATGAAAAAAAAAAATCTTGAATAATTTTAAATATCTATATGGGTACTCCCTCAATATTTAAAATTGAGTGCTCTCAGAACAATAGAGCAAGCCTGCTTGTGTTTGTAAAATTTATTAATCTAAATATAAACGATAGAGAACAAATAATAAAATTACAAGAGGAAAGGGTGAGTCTAGGTTTGATACACAAGCCTTTTATTACAGAAAACTTTACCTGACTCCACTTCATCACTAAAAACAGTGTTGAATTTTGTTATTTTTTTATAAATCCAATTTGCGGACATAAATAAAAAGAATACATAAAACCTGGGAACTAATTATTCACCCTAAGTCCCGGCATAGAGCCATATTGTATACAAAGACATATTTTGTTAGGCATCGCCAACCCTTTTACCCAGAACCTCAGATGGTTCCCTAATGCTGACGTTTTATTTTTTGCTGAAACGGGTGACCGAAAATATTGTTTTAAGGTATATTATTCACGAACGATATAGACATAATTTGATGTGCGTAAAGTGTGTATATAGTGTCTCAATTTAATTAAATATTATTAAACATTCAAGATATCTTGAATATGATAACATTATAGAAAAAATGAGCGCGTAATAAAGTTTCAATTCATACAATTAATAGGTTTTGGTAAATTATTCAAGGCACGTTCTTAATTAAACGTCTGGAATTAATGATCTTATGCGAATACAATAGTGTCTCCTTTCTTACAAGTTTAAAATTAACTTTTGATTCAGTTATATCATTACTGTACTTGACTTAAAGGAGTGTTAATAGATTGAATTAAATTTTATGAGTTAAGAGGCAGAATATATAGATCTCTTTTTTAATTCATTTTCCTTAACACCCCGACGCATGTGATGCGAGATCACTGACGTAGACACTTCCGTGGGGGTCCGCCAATTTAATTACAGGGTAAACACAATATGACAGAAAGAGACCAAATATTACTTTAGTTACAAAAGTGAAATTAGTTTACTTTTTATTAATAATCTAACTGTGGAGAACGAAAGTACTTAACTGATGCCGAAGGTACAAACCATTGTTAATTGTTTAAAAAGAGGTTTTTAGAAGGTAGATAATTCATTGGGAACATGATAATTCATTGGGATTTGGAGGAGGCTTTTGCTAAAAATGGGTACACAGATATTTAAAAAAATGAGATGATAGAAATATTAATATGTTTAAGTGTTACAGTATATGAAATGTCAGGCCAATATTACAATGTAAATGGTTATTCCAGTTTGTTTACATATCATCTACGCCTACTAATAATTATGTTGCATAAATTATAACAAATTGAATATATGTATTCTTGTTAAGGGCTTAAATATTCTAATTCTGGCTAATATACCGCAAGTGTATAAAAACCCTTAGAGGCAGTTGTTTGTAGCAACCTAATGTAGTTCTATTAAAATTCCAAGTTCGTGACCGGACATAAAAATTCAGAACAACGCGACGCTTCCATCGCAATCTGATGGTGTTTTGTTTTTGCTTTATCCAGACTGTCAACCCTCGCGTTTTATTTTTGATAAATTATTGCAGAATATCTATTTCGAATTAACATTTCACTGCATTAATTAGAAGCTGTCTACATTTTAACGACGCTTTTAATGAATTTTATGTTAGTCACGTCTCATTTTTCAACTGTATTTTAATTGAAATATATTTCTGTTTTTAATTAACCACTACTGTTTTCTAATAGAAAATAACTATTTTTAAAATAGTATTAACTAATTGAATTTTTTATAAAACAACCGGACAGGAGCCTCATCTGATGTTCAGTGATATCGCCCATGGACTTGACAGAGGCCTCGCGAGTGCGTAGCCGCCGATTGACTATAAATAGAATATTAAGTTTTACGAGTTTCATGTACTTTTTGGAATAGTACATATTTGAGACGTCAATTTACATATAATCTACAGGTTGATTCTTGGCAAAACAATTTGTTTCGGATTGGCAGGTGATAATAACCTACTTACAAAAATATCAGTGTTGCCTAAGTGAGTAAGCTTATTGGCTACTGGGCTTCAACTATAAGGAACTAAGAGGAACTCAAACGATTACACCTCTCAGGTAAATCAACAAAAATGTTAAAATAAGCGTTCCTAGAATAGAGTGAGTGTAGAGGAAAAATGGCAAACAATTCCACCAACCAAAAGGGAGATACAGTGTACCCCAAAGGTCTAGTCTTTGTTTATATTATAACGAATTTATCAAGTTATAAACCTATTGCTAAACACTAATCAATCGCAAAATATATTGCTAAGCGCAAACATCGAAGATGGTTGAATCAATTCGAGTGTTTTTATGGAGAGAAAAATTTAAGAGAATGCTACTTTTAAACATCACATTAAGGCGAAAGTTCGCGGGGGCAGCTTATCATATAAATGGTCGTAGTTACTTAAGCTGTATTGTAAGAGAATTTTAGAAGGCAGGCTTCAATACAATAATCGCAATCGCAAACAATAATTCCTCGATAAATTGTTCCAGAATAAACTTGACCTATGAATGAGAAAGGTCATATTAAAGAGTCTTCAATGTAAATATCTCCCACAAGTTATTGAGGTACTTATGACACTGATCCATTTCAGGGTATCGGTAAATGGGGGGAAAGTGATAATCTAAAGATTTAGATAATCCACATCTTGATCGGTGGAAGTAGAAAGTGCTTACTGGAATGTATAATTTTTTCTCGATTCGGGAATTTGAGCACGTTTTGTTTTACCAGTCTAAGCTGGCCTTTCGGTAGTGTTAATATACTT
Organism: Pieris brassicae; assembly: GCF_905147105.1. Taxonomy (NCBI): domain Eukaryota; kingdom Metazoa; phylum Arthropoda; class Insecta; order Lepidoptera; family Pieridae; genus Pieris; species Pieris brassicae. Next base: position 18,497,581 of record NC_059670.1, on the reverse strand, counting down.
TTAAATAAAGAATGTACTAAAAATTGTAGACGTGTATGTATTTTAACTATGATCGGATATTATTAGACATTTTTGTTACAGTTAGACATTTTATATAATATTATCTAATTATAAAATAAAAAATGATATATGCAACCGATTATTATAGTAATATTTTTAACTTAATATGTTATTTAATAATAAAGAAACTTTTCCGATAAACAGGACTGAATGGTATAGATATTTTTTCTTAACAATTTGATGCAACATAGTTGATATTTCATTTATTGAGTTAGGCTATATACATAACATCGTCACATGACCAAACCGCGGGTGAAGCCAAAATCCGTAGCAAGTTTATCGTAAATATTTGTTCTGCATTAACAAAACCGAATTGAAGTTATACATTAGTAGCTATTATAAAAGCTACGACATTAAAAATTAAAATGTAATTAGTGAGATCACTTAGATAATTTCAGATCAGTGCTTGTCATACTGTCAAACGGGTGACTGTCAAAGTGTCAAACTTTAAGGTCGAACTTGGCGTATTATCCTAACACCGTCTCGATTACTTTCAAAGTATCAAAACTAATTGTCACCGGCGAAGTTATGTATTGAATACTAATTACTTTATGACCGTATATTCGATGATGTTGTTAAGAATAATAATTATACATCACAACTTAAAAGGAACCAATGCTGGCCTAGTAGCGTGTCGCTGTCATCCTTGTCGTACGTTCGAACCTTGGCTGTGCACCAATTAACTTTTAATTTTAAAGCTCGCTCATACGGAAGTAAAACATCTACCAAAACGTCAATGGCGTTAGTCAAGCACAGACAGCTGATTAAATGACAAAAATTATAACAGATAAAGTGATCTGAGGCCCAGATTTATTAAGGTTTCTTTTATTAAAGAGGAAATACGTCGCTATTATCACTATTGTAAGTTCTTAGAGTATTTTCTACTTGCGGCTGATACATTTGCCTATTTTATTTTATGCCTATTTTAATGTATTACATTGTATATAGTGATGGTAAAACCCTTTAAGGAATCGGGCCTATTTATAGATAATTTTCTACTTACTGGAATGAACAGGATTGAGCACATAATAATCTTGTAGATGGGCTTCGAACTCACGAACCTAGGTTTAAGAATCGCAGCATATGTGATACAATGATAGAGATGATGATATAGTATATATTACAGTGATGTAATTAACATAAAATAGTAATTCTTAACCAGACAGAGTCCATAAAGATACCATAAGCCTCATTTAGTTAAAAGATGATTTGTCTCGTTTATTTTAATATAATGACACGAGAGTCGTATGAAGAAAACATTTATTAATCTTGAACAGATGTATTGTAATTATTATAAATCGTAATAAGGAATCAAACATTCAACACAATGAACATTAATCGAAAAGTTTATTTACGTGCCATAGAGAACGCACAGCTTTAATAAAGCGTTATTTTTAATCTAGGTATAAATCAGGAATTGAACCAGTCTTAGTCAACCGAAATTAATTGAATTACTAACGGTGGGTTGCTATTTGGAAAAAAATGCAAAAAAATAAAAGTTCATTTAGTTTGCGTTATTTCTGTGACCGGCGGAGTATGAACTACGATACCATTCATTTTTAACTTCAAAATAATTTAAAATGCTACAGGACAGCTTTGAGTTAAGGATTTCGTTGAGGCTATAATTTGGTCAGTTTAATTTTATTGTGTTATATTTATGTTTTGGACTGGCCTTTCAATGTACTTTAAAAGTTATTTAGTTTTAAATTTTAGAGTTTTAACATGCTTCGTTAACCTATTTACGCCTTTTAAAGGTTTAATTAAGAATTTAAGTTTAAAATAGAAATATATTAAGCCTTTTTAAGCACGTTGACGTCTGTATTTAAGTTTGTAGACATTTTAAAGTAAATTAAAAAAAGTGGTACATACAATATGTACCGACATATTTAGTATTTTTCCCCAGTTACTAGTCGTATCCTAGACGGATTGGAAATGCTAATTGGTACTTTATTGATAAGATGATTTCCTAGAGAAAACAGAACAATACTTGCAGTCAGTTATTTTTTTTATTGCTATAACTTTGTGTTTTTTAAATAACAGTGGCAAAGGGGCAGGAGGCTCAACTGATGTTAAGTGGTACCGTTGCCCATTGACACTCATATTGCCAGAGGGCTCGTAAATGCGTTGCTGGCCTTTTTAGAATTGGTACGCTCTTTTCTTGAAGGACCCTAAGCCAAATTGGTTCGGAAATAACTCAGTGGGAAGCTGGTTTCACATAGTCCCGGTGCGCGGCAAAAACTGCTTTGGAAAACGCTCCGTTTTGGAACAACAGACGTTCGATAATGAAACTTAGCTGGGACTATTAAACAAAATAATGTTTATTATGTATGTTTGTTAAGTTGAGAAATAGTTACAAGTGACATCTTATAGTATGTTGAATGAATATAATTGTAAAAGCAGAGTACTTAATTGTCGCGCCCCATATTATATATTAAAAGTAATAATATAATGGGAAAGTATCTTATGTCCTCACGAGTAAATTTGGTTTAGTTGTTTATATGTTAATTAATTAGTAGACTTACAGCACAGTTCATTGAGACCTGCTCAAATTCAGAGTTATATATCTTTTCTAATTTTTACTAATAATAATATACTTTACTTGTTCTGCTAATGTGTTTCTCTCTTTTTTTATAATACTTGTCAGAAAATAAGGCATACGTTTTTGGAAAAGAACATATAAATGAGTGAGGTGTGAAAGCAGTAAAAACCGTTTAAGCGAGTCAATTTCAGTATTATTTCGTGAAATACGTGGGCGAGGTGTTTCCGTGGAGCGGAAGTGGCCGGCCGGAAGTGCTCGCTACATCTGCCTGTGACGTCACTACCGGATGTGCCACTCGCCCGAGCATCGGCTGTGAGCCTTCTGTTCACTTTTGTTCTGATTTGATAGAAATCATACTAAAATCTTTGAGGTATTTTTATGATAATGACCGCTTCCTTCTTAAAATATTTTTACCTTCAAACAATATCTATAATTTTGCAATTAATAAGAGTTTCAATAATTACAATACTAGAAAACACCCGCAATTCTAATTCTTGGATAAAAATTGAACTTAATTGCTAGGAGAGTTATAATCTCTATATATAATTATATGAAATTCTCGTGTCATAATGTTTGTTCTCATACTCCTCCGAAACGGCTCGACCAATGCTTATGAATTTTTTAATGCATATTCAATAAGTCTGAGAATCGACTATCAATTTTTTCAAATCCCCAAGTATATAAGGTGGACACCCCTAATCACAAATTTTTTAGACAATATTTTTGGTTTTATTTTTTTAAGTTACAGCTTACTAAAATTTATTAGCAAGCCTTTGTTGTCATTCTAAATATTTAAGAGTTAAGAATAATAACAGTTAATCATTAAAAGATAAAGAAGAATTAAAATGGACTTTGGATATTTTTATTAAAAAAGAAATTAAACGGATTTACGCGAATTTATTATATTCTACGCTCGAGTGCGTACTCCCACGAATAATAGTAATGTACTCGGACTGTAAAGCAGTAAAAACGCGGATGAAATGTATAAATAAACTATAGAATAATAACTCGAGTATCATTTACTTTTTAATAAATACAATCGAAACTATTAGCCATCAGTACTGTATCGGATCAATATCGAACAGGGATTCCGGTCACGTCACGAGGCTGAGATCAAAAGCCGTGATTGTCTCGGAGGCGCTTCTTTAGTGTTATTAACTCCGAGTGGGGCCTACGACATATCTAGGGGGACTTAGTTATCCCTAGAGACTTTTAAAGAGCCTTTGAAGAATATAGTATTGTTAACAAACATAACAAGTATGACATTAAAAAATCATTCACTCACATTCTTCATTGCGCTTTCACACCATATACCCCGTAAATATCATTGCACTAATATGAGACAAATTCCCTATATAATATGAACTATAATTTGCGATAAATTTGACAACGTCTTTATGATCGTAATAACGGATATTGTGCGAAAATTTAGATTTTAAATAAATAAAAAAAACACACAAAATGTTGGCCTTTTAATTTGACACAGGTATATCACAACTGTTACCAGCTGACCACCGATGTATATCCGAATCATTTAGACTTATGGTCCTTCATGAAAAAATATTGATGTGCCGGCAAAACACTTGCGAGCCTCCTGCCAATGTGAGTATGGGTTGCTATATCACTAAACATCAGGTGAGTCTCCTGCCCGTTTACCACTGTTATTTAAAAAAAATACAAAGTAAATAGCACAAATGTGTCCATTTAATTGCAAAATAGTTGCGTACCTAGTAAATGAATTTATATTAAGTAGTATGTACATTTTCTATACCTTGTATACCTTGTTGTCTGTTTTTACATTTAGATGGAGATGGCAATGAATATCAACTTTGAAAACATTGCGTTTCTTTTTTTAAAAGCTTGCAAAATAAAGTAGAAAGCTTAGCGAAACTGTCTATTCATCACGGGACCGCAAGCACGTCGCATATTGGCGGAATGGGCGTCACGTTGGCTGACGTCGCCGGCCAAGTTTCTTGATTATCAGCACGTGTGCCGAATGCGGAGCGGTGACAAACTGCTAATCATAACGCGACAGACCCTCGCTTGATTGAGAGAGCCCTCTTGCGGGTTTATACTTGTTTTATGATGTTTCTTTGGAGTTTTCGAAATAAGCGAAAGTTTGCAAATAAAATATGCGTAAATCTTTAAATTTCTGTTAAGATGTTTATGATTACCTTAACTCCGTAGAGTGTTTCTATTTTTTTCTGTTTAGTTCTGTTTTTATCTCTTGTTTAATCATCAGGATAACTTTTGTATGGAACAGGCAGCAAACGATACCACATTTAAGGATCTTTTCTCTAGTACCGTTTCGGAAGAAACTCGACTAGCAGCTGGACAGTACTTGAAGAGTTTAGGTATTAAGAGGAAAAAATATACTATTCATTAGAATATTATTTGATCTGTGATCAAAACATATTAAGAACATTTTAATTTATAATAAACAGTATTGAATTAAGCGTAAAATATTGAGTCGTCTTGAATTGAGAGTCTACGCATATACTGTAAGAAGTGTTAGACGCATTCTTCTATATTATTCTTTAGCAAAGTAGAAAATACTATTCATGTGTTTTAACCCAAGCTAGGTTATATAATATTATGTGAAATATGTTTCATGATGCTTCAATAGTTTTTAGTTTTTGCGACGTTACTGTTTTGATAAATTCTTTTTATAATTATATGACTATATATGACTATATTTTTAACAATGTAATTTATTAAGCCGATCGAGGGTCTACGGACGTATATAAAATGATAATAATTATTAAGGAGAATAGGGTTGCCTCCGGGGTATAACTTAGGCCGTCTTAGCCGGTCAAACCAAACTAAATCATTTTCCCTTTGCCCTTGGGAAATTGAAGCTTGTACAATTATTGATTTGGCATAAACTTATTTGGATGACTTATTTGCTTAAACTGATTGGAGTTATAAAAGGTTTTACTCAAATTTCAAGTGTTTAAATTATTAATGTTTTTTATTTTCAATTAGGAAATCGACTTTTTGTTACAGTTGGAGGTGCCTTCTAAATTTCTTATCCGAAATAAATTTGTTACTGGGAGGTATTTTTTTGTCTTCCTTCTTCCTTTTGTAGGCGTAGCATGTAAAGTTTGCAAGTACTCTCTATAAAAATAACATTATTTGAATTTTTTAGACAAAAAAGATTCACTTATCAAATGATTATTTTGATTATAATTAAAAATATTATTATCGAACGCCTTCTGTGCAAGCCACCAATTTTTATAAGTTTTGAAAAAGTTAAATTAATTGTAATGATTATACGTAAAGCTTTTTTAGTTTTTCCTCGATTATAAGACTAAGTAATATTAAAATGTTATCTCCAAATAGTCCTCGTTGAGATTAAGTATATCTGTCAACAACCACAAAACTAATATATCGGTAGTAAATTCAAGCAATCTTGTTGTACGTCAAACCAAGGCGCTTCGCTTGTCACAAGCATTTAGGAACAGCGAATATACCCTGCAGACATCAAATACACATTCTAAATCTATATACTATTGCGATGGTATGTAGGGCTATATTGGATGCAGGCCTGGCTAAATAAACATAATAAGCCTTTATCTGTACATATGTACGCATTAATATATTTTAGGAATCGACTACTGCTAATTTAGGTGTCCAGAGTAGAATATTAATAATCCGACATCCTTGGGCTGGGTGCGGATTTCAGGCATTTCCCATTGCCAAAAAAAATTAATATGTTTTTATTTATTTAAGACACATCAATGATGCACTCAAAGAGAAGTTTTTGTAAATGATTGATTTATTTATTTATTTTGTAAGTATGAAACATATAAGATTTTTAACTCCTGCATTAGAAATTTTGTATATTTCTCCTGCGTTTGAGTTGCTTAGAATTACTTTAAATTTAATTATTTTGTATGCAATATGCAAAAAATATATATGTTAAGAACGTTTATAGTCGTATTAATAGGTATTTACCTAGGTAATTGAACATTCTATAACTAGAATTTACAGATTGTATCCATGCACGCAATTCGAAATCCAAATAAATTTTATTCGAAAGCCGTGCTAATTTAATTTCAATTTCAGTCATTGGTTTTTAGATAGTTTTTGTGAAAAAGCGGTATTTTCTGAACACACTGAAATTCGTAAAATTTTCGAATATGTATTGTGGAAATAACTGCGCAAACAACAAAACACACAATATGAAGCATATAAGATTTTTAACTCCTGCATTAGAAATTTTGTATATTTCTCCTGCGTTTGAGTTGCTTAGAATTACTTTAAATTTAATTATTTTGTATGCAATATGCAAAAAATATATATGTTAAGAACGTTTATAGTCGTATTAATAGGTATTTACCTAGGTAATTGAACATTCTATAACTAGAATTTACAGATTGTATCCATGCACGCAATTCGAAATCCAAATAAATTTTATTCGAAAGCCGTGCTAATTTAATTTCAAATTCAGTCATTGGTTTTTAGATTCTGGACACACTGAAATTCGTAAAATTTTCGAATATGTATTGTGGAAATAACTGCGCAAACAACACGAAACATTAACGTCGTGTGACGAGCCTAACACTGCTGGTAATAAACACGGTCCATTTTTCGTTCAATTGTTTTAAATCTGGAAATTTTCGGATTGTAGAACGGCCTTCGACAATAGTTACAGATCGTCCAACGACGGATTTAAGGTGATAGAGGAAGCAGAGCCTAGTCAATCTACGCTACACGTGCTGCTTGGAGTTAGTGTCAAAACAACATTGAGGCACTTGTTTCCAATCGAAAATATAAATAAACAAGATGAGTGGGTATTCCACGGTATAACCGACCAACAGTGAGACTTATTGGATAAAGCATGCGTAGTACTACTGAATTGGCATACGATTTTTAATAGCATAATTAATGTATGTCTAAATAAAGTTTTCTCCTCTTAATATTTATATCTTAAATTTATTTATATTAAAGCACGCATTTTACCAGATTCATTTAATAAGAATCAAAATTGAAAATACACTCTAAACATTAACGAGATAGTACTCGTTAGGTTGGGTCGTTTCGCTTTAATGAAAATAGTGCCCAAAATCATTACATAACAAAAAATTCCCATTAATTATCCAAAATAAATGTACAGAAGAGAACAAAGTTGAAGAGAAAAAAAGCTCTTCATTCATTAGTCATGCAAATTCGTGCGACTAACGGCAGCTCGCGGCGAATGCAATTATTACAATTTGTAGAAAAGGTATTTCCACACGTTTCTGTAACAAATTTTATATTTGGAGAACGGACAACCTCAGGCCGTCAAAAACATAACTTGTATAAAAACCAAGTCTCGAAACGCAGTTCTTCTACCGTAAAATGTTCTGAGATCCATTTAATAGCAAGTCGGTAGATATACAGGTAGGATTAGGTAGGGACACCTAAGCAGTCTTCAGGCTTAAATTATTACGTAATTAACTAACAACATCTTATAGTGACCATATCAATATTACAAATCATTTTTATTGCAAAATTGCAAAATATTTTATTTATTCCTTTATATTTTGATTTATACACTAAACACTAATTGTATTCTATATTTGACGCTTTAGTAACTGTCAGAAGTGCCTTAGAGTTTTGATGATCGGTCAGTGAGTGAGTGACAAAATTAAGAAGATTGACTAGTTACAATAGTTAAACAATTCGTTCAAATTGAATGAAATTGGAAATATGCTATAATTATACAATTCTTGTTTGGTAATGAAAATGGCCTGAACTGCTTCGAGTAAAGGATGGTACGGTCAGGCCGCTTTTTTGCTCGACTTGTCGGGCGCACTGCCGTGCATCCAGATATTGTTCCGCGCCTTGTTAATTGTTTACTCTCAAATCTCAAAATAACACCTGAAAATGGTAAGGCTACCCTTAAAAGATATTTGGTCAATCTGGGATGTGATTGCTAGGCTCCATAAATATAGATGTAATTATACCTATATCATGTGTAGGTGTAAGGAATAAAAATGTTTTAGTTTTTCTCTCGGTTGTAATGTTTTCGTTTTGTATTAATTGTAGTTTTTTAACTCTTTAGTTCTAAGGAATTCGTACTGTGGTGTAGCCCTTCAGGCACCAAGGTTAAACTACGGATTTTCGGTGTTATGTGTAGTTTTAGTTAATTTTTAATGTTCAAAAAAAAATGCTTCGACAAACATAATATAACTATTTGTAGAAGTAAACACTTTATGTTAAGTGTTTTAGGATCTCATATGCCGAGTTTATTTATGTCTTGGAAAACTATTGAACTAACCTAAAAATGAATTATTATGAAATTACATCAGCGTAGTGTGTAGCCACCCTACGGCTGTATGTGACAACCCTATGTTAATGCTCGTAGTGTTTATATCTTGGGCGTGGCTTGTAGCTGTTAGCTTATTCGGTATTATACCGGCTCGTGGTTTATATGAATTTGGGCTTGACGGGTTGATTACTCCAACTGAAACTTTATGACTAACGAATATCTTGCAAGTTTATAACCGACCGTCAAAAAGGGAATACTTTCAATGTAAAACTAAAAAAATATTTAATATGAATCTATAGTTATTGTCATAGGTGACAGCGGCTGTATTCACTTCATTGAAATGTCTAAAAGGTCATTCATACTATTGGTTATAAATACATTATAATGTACGTTATTTTTGCAGTTAATTGTTATTTGCCTTAGACAAACGTGATCCACAAATAGCCCGCATTGTATTGACGTGTGAATTGCAGCACAGTTTAGTTTGGTGTTAGAAATTCTTGTATTGGCATAGAATCCCTTTTCCAATGTCCAATGCACACATAGAAAGATTTCGGAAATTACATACGACTCAGCATTCGAAGTGATGTATTTTGAACGATTAATATTCAGTATGGACTCAATCTGACAATTATTATAATGCATTTTGCAAGTGAAGTATTCTTGAACTTGGACAGATTTACATTTTGCTCAGCCTCTCTCTGCCTTCACGGAAGCTTGAGTAAAATTATTATTGAAGGCAAGCTAAAATGTAACCTTTGTGGAACTCGTTTAAAAGTGTATTTTATATAAAATAAGTAATAATAATTTTATTCACACTTCGTTGCATTAAAAAAACACAAATAATATGGGAGGCAAAGGGCGGCCTTATCGTTAACAAGCGCTCTCTTCCAGGAAACCATAGTAAAAGAAAATTTAAAAAAATAAAAATTATGAGTAAAGTGCTTGAAGTTCATAACCGAATGTTAATAATACCCTTTTATTTCAGATACTTTTATACTCAAACACATATACATATATATATATATATACCATTCCACCATTCTTGTCTGGACTGTGCCTCCTCCGCCTACTACCATCTGCTGTTTCCTTAATTTGGTCTATTCACGTTCTGAACTGTTCTCTTTTGCGTTTATTGTATTTTGGGTACCGGTGTAGGATAATATATAAGTACAATATAATAAATAATAGATAGTTTGGCAACAGTTTGCAAGATGTTTCGTAAGTCAGTCAGTATTAATAATTGAATCTACGACAAACTCCATTCAGTATCTCAATAGTATGACACCAGCACTTATATTTCTGTTTAAGGAAATGTAACGTTTATTTGTATATGCCCGTCAATAAAAATCAATGTACCAAGAAAGGTCATTTCATTGATTAAGTTGGGATCATGGTGTTCGATTACTGACAAGATAATAATCATTTCAAAATGATGCTTAAAACATAGAAAATCAATTTATATATGATAGGTAAGTAATTGCAACGGTATTTTGTATATTTATCTAAATAAACCGCTTTTAATCAACAATATAACATTCCATTTAGTAGAAAAATCTACGTATTCTAGAGAATATTTTATACGACGATTCGCACTCTTCACAAACTGTAAATCTGTAATATGAGTGACTATTCAAGAGCTCATCTGTTTGATTGAATTGTATTCTCATCAATATTGTAATCAGAACTTTTCCGCTGATCCGCCTATGAATCCTTTGCCACTGAAATAAATTCTACATAAGTATCCTATATACGTAACAATTTATATTTCCATTTTCGGCTCTCATATTATTGTAAATAACAACTAGTAATAACACATCATAATTTAAAATATATTGATTTCCTTATTTAAGTTAAAGGCAAAAAAAACAATAGCTTGCAAAATTGTAAATTTTAATGAAAAATGAAATGACTACTTATTGTAGTGTTAAAAACTACTTCATTACCCTAACTACATCTTAATGTAATTATCTGTAAGTACATTGTATAGCCTTATACAACGACAAGGTGGTTGTCATGAACCATCAGCAAATCGTCAACTCCACAACGATTCTCATGGGTTTCCCGTTAACAGCTGCGATAAGGGAAGCTATTGACCGAACAAAATAGAGAGATAACACTAAGTACTTAAAATATTTCGTCTGTACATAGGTGCATTTGATGGTAATAAATATTCGCATCACCATTTCACAAAGACATAGACAAAAGCTCCTGGAATAAATTCAGTATTAACAAACGCAGTGTAAAAAACCCAATTCTCCAGGTGAATGTAAATAAAAGCGATAATTTCAGCGTAATACAAAGGGGATTCCCAGTTTTAATCATGGAACAGTGCAACCAATCCCTTGAGAGACACGATTCCACACTTGAACAGGCATTAAAAATATGCATTCATAATCATTCCACGAGAAGGTTTCATATTTCATGTCCTTTATATTTTGGAAATAGAGAAACCTTCCTCTGCTGAAACAGTTTTAGAGGGTTGTCATTACTAATCTTTAAAATTTAGAAAATAAGTATAGATAACACAGTTTTGTAAAATTTAATTTGTTTCAGTATAACGGAGTTTAATTGCTAGTGTTTGGTATATTTATAAATACTGACTCTGTGGGTAGTTTTCATAAATTATAACCCTTTTTACAAAACCCTTACGAGTAGCGGCTTAATATTAATTTAGAGGGTAACTCTGTTTCGTAGAACGTCAAGTGATTCGGTACTTGTTGTATTGGAGATTTTCTTACACTTGAAATTGTTTATTACTAAGTAAATTATTAGGTTATTTCTTTATAATCATCAATTTTTAGTTTTATTTGGAATAAGAAAGATGACCCTGTAAAGAGAAAAAGGTGATCCCCGAGTATCCTCGACCAGTCTAACCACTGACTGTGCCAAAGGCGTGTGGCGCGAAAGGTTGCTAAGGTCCAGTAGATGTAACTTGCATATATCCAAAACAGTTGGAATAACTTTATTAGCGAGTTTCAGGATATGACGTCATCACTGTGATTGTAGCCGTTGAATATAGGTGTCGCTACAACGATAGTGAGGTCAAAAATCTCGTAAAGTCCAAACAAATTTTAGAAAGATTTTTTGCGACATCTTCCATAATAATCGTTTTAGTTCAGACAATATACATAAAACCTTAATCATAACATTCCTTATTCTGTAAGCGGTATAGACAGACTTGGAGATATTATTTTAAAACACGTAAGAATTTATTTTACGAATTTTAAACAAAGCCACTGCAATTGTTATTTCAGTAAATTTCCAGTTATCCAATAACAAAGTTTTCAATCTACGGATGAGTATCATTTCGGTCTGTCTGTCAATAATGGAAATTAAACTATTAAAATAACATAATTTTCGTGATACGAGTGAGGATGAAACATTAATGTATTGGATATATAAATTGTTAAGCTCTGTATAATCGGTTATTATCTGTAAGTTATTTTCGATTAAAACGCATCGGCTGGGCTGAATTATTAACGATGCACCCGCATTATAGTAAAGTGAATTTTTGATAGTGGACACTGCATATTTTCGGTTTGGTACAAGGCACAAGAAGAGCTTAGAGTAAACACTGAGCGCTTAGTAGTTTTGACTCAAGTTGCTTAAGACTCGATTCTATATCTAACGCTAAAACTGTGCTGTGTGCTTTTAACGGTCAGTTTCATTGCAACACATATTAAAATAAAGACAATAAATTTTATCAGTTTAATGATACTTGGCTTCAATCCGGTAGAAAAGCATCACAGGTTTATTGAAATTCCGACACAATCTGTTAACAAAATTATTAAACAACGAGGACAAACGGGAGACAGGAGTGTAAAATGGATAGGCCCTTGGTAGACTGTAACTCTCAATAGCGACAGTGGTTGTTG